>NC_136009.1:25884458-25931958 GCF_048128805.1 Centroberyx gerrardi
TGAAGCCCACGTCGTCGTGGGAACTGGAAGACGACTGGTCGGAGAGGTGGGGCGGGAGGAGCGGCGGCCGGTCGTCCTCGATGATGACGGTGTCGTCCTGCGGCATGTTGACGGTCGGAGACAGCTGGTAGTTACCTGGAGGAGACAAGATGGCGGGCGGTTACATGCACCGTACTTATCACTGTTGTCCTGCGAAAACCCTGTAACTGATTTTCATGTTTTAACTTCAACTACAGGATTCCATGCTATGAAACCCTTTAAAAACCCATTGGACAAACTCAAAAATGAATACTTAACTTTATTGCCGCATCAACTAGACAGTTGATAACGCAAGATAACACAACAAAACAGACTAAACAAGCCAGCAAACAAACAATAACAAACATCAACAAAACGAGACAGACATGGTGGTCAAGTCTTTCTTAGTTCCTGAAAAGTTGATATTTTGGAGATAGTGTACAGCACCGATATATTTCTTTAACCTTTATTTATCCGGGGAAAGTCCACTGCACCCGTATGCTTTTTTCTTGTTCTTGTAATCACATACAGAGCCCTGCATGGTCAGGCACCTGAGTACATCTGCAACCTGCTCCATCCCTACAGTACCAGCAGGTCACTCAGGTCTTCTGACCAGGGCTTACTGGTCGTCCCTCGCTCTAGGCTCAAAACAAAAGGTGATCGAGCCTTTGAAACTGTGGCACCTAAACTATGGAACGCTCTTCCACTGGACTTAAGATCTGCGGTCTCTGTTGACACTTTCAAAAAGCAGCTGAAGACTCATCTGTTCAGACTGGCCTTTGTCTAGCCTCTTGTGTCTGTATTTCTGTGTGTTTTTATGTCCTTTGTTTTTATGTTTTATTGTTTCTTACTATTTGATGGTCTTATTTGAACTATTTTTACTCCTGTGAAGCACTTTGTGACTTTGCTCTGTGAAAGGTGCTATATAAATAAACTTTACTTACTTACTTCATATTCACACAGTTTTCACACGTTCACCTGGGAGCTGCCGAGTACAGCCGCAGTTTTGGGCTGAGCAGACGGGGGCTAAGTGTCTTGCTCAAGGGCACCTTGATGTTCCTGAGCGAAGGCAGAGTGTTACTCGTTCATTTTCCAACAACTAAACTTTCCCAGCCAGTCTAGGGATTCGAACTGTTGACCTCCCAGTCAGAAGCCCATTTCTCCAACCTCTCGGCTATTGCCATCCCAGGAACAGTTTATGTGAAATATGACGGGTTCTTGAACATTTTCCATGTCAAAATACAGTTATTTTCTACCAGAAAACACTTGAACACTAAAAAACAGCTATTGGTGATGCATTTCTAGGTCTATTTTGTTGTTTGGTGGTGTATTTTTCTTATTCCTGCAGATAACTGCCCAAACGTAGATGAAGTGACATCATGAGACAGACAATTTCTCTACTGATAGCAGCCTCAATAGACCAGAATGCAATGCAGCCACAAGACATGCTGTGTTCTGAGTAAGGGGCGCAGCTTTTTCGCTTTTTCTCAGCGGGAGAAACCCGCTCTCTTGCTGTTACTATACTGTCATCGCAATTGCTTTCTCCACTTACTCGAATAACCAACAGCTGAATGCAACACGCTCACACCCGTTCTCCGGGGGGTTGTCGAAAGGCATTCTGGGAAATGTGATGTAGAAGTAGCAGGTTGAGGGAAACTGGTGAATTACAACACTTTCATCAGAAAATAACTCCTGGAACGGATTAAACGCCACAGATTGATGAGATTTAAATATAAGAGAATTCAGTGGTGGATTATTCCTTTTGTTTCTTAACTCTTCTCATATCACTCTATAGCTGTAGATTATTCTGCATAACAACCAGCATCACAATGTGTCAAATGATAGTGCATCTACAGCTACATAAAATATGAGTCATATGTGCCCCTCTCTGCTCTTTCCCACATCTGCGTAGGAACCCGGACGGAGCATCACCTCTCATTATGAGACAGCATAAATCACGCTGACATACAAGTGTGTTCGCCGCTATTTGAGCAGCAAATGTAGTCGCAAGTGGTATTCGATGTCACTCTGAGTGTGGGTGTGATCCCTCAGCGGGGAGCACGCAGCCTCTGCTGTCTTAATGATAAATCTGCACATGAGTGGAAACAAACACATCGCTCATCTCCAAAACCTGACATGGCCTTTCAAGACTCTTAATTTGAAGGATTCAGATATGGGAAGATGAGATTATATGATTGAGGTCTGAAAGAAAAGAAATGCTGTTTACTTGTTTGATTTACAAGTACTGAAAAAGACCCCCAAAATAATATCAAGCACATGGAAAAAAAAAAAAGCACTTGCAAAGCCTTGTAAAAGCTGGCCAGTTGCTCCGCTCTGCTCTGCACTGCACCCTCGGGAACAAATTTATTTGTGCAAAGAGGCAACTGCCGTATCAACCGTGAGTCTGCAGTAACTGTTTAATGGGCCGGGCTCTACAAGAAAACAAGTTTCCAAAAAAAAAAAAAACCCCAAAAAAACATGCAGGGTAACTTTTTTAACCACAAAACATATTTTGAAGTTTAAAAGCAGAGTGAAACTGCTCCTGGCTAATCAGCTTATACCAAGCGGAGTTTGGCAGCGGGCACAATGGCGTTGCTATGTCAAAACACTATGATTAATTCAAGCTGCGCCCTCGCAAATAAAGATAAAAACTTCCCTGTGCCGAAGCGAAAAAAATAAAATAGTCCCCTTTCTCTGCCTGTGAAAAGCGAGGCTTAAGAACTCCCATTGATATGCGGCGCATGACTTTGTCTTTAATCTGTATTTTGGAGTTGAGCGCGGGGGGGGGGGGGGTTCTCCGCATCAAAAGAAGGGCAGCTTCAATGCTTCATAAAAGCCTTGTGTACCGAGCTCGGGGGAAAAGTTTGTTTGTCTTTAGAAAGCGTTCGGGCTTTAAACCGGCGGACCTGCGGCTCTGAGCCAGGCCTGGTGTTTGTTTCTCATATCCATGCACAGTGGGGATCAACGTGCTACTGGGCAGCGCCGCTCCCAGCCGGCCGGGGTGAATGGCGGGGAGGCTGACCTGATCTAAATGGAGCTGAATAGAGGGAAAAGAGGGGGGAATGAGTGGTGTGAGGGTGTGTGTGTGTGTGGGACAGTGTTGCGGAAAGTTACTTTACTTCATGACTCACCTTAAAAGGTAACTAATTACTTAATTACAAAGTTGCTCTTTATTAGAAGTAACTTGTTAGAGTTCTTTTGTTTTACCCACTTCAAAACATGCTGTAGCAGTATGGCTTGTGCTGCCAAGTGTGTTGTCATCATTGTTGTAAAATGCAATGCGCTTTTAAAACAGTGAGCCAATCTCATTTCTATCAAGACTTAGGCTGCATTTTTTCAATTAGCAGCATTCAATTAGCAGGGAGAGAGAGAGAGAGAGAGAGAGAGAGAGAGAGAGAGAGAGTGTTTGAGTCCCTTACTTCATTTGTGTGTGTGTGTGTGTGTGTGTGTATGCACACCAGAGAAGAAAGGAGTATCCAAAAATACGTCTGCATGTTTATGTGTGCACACGCGCGAGGAGAGCAACTGTGTTTGATTACATCTGCATGTGTGTGTGAGCGTGTGTCCAGAACACAGTTAAACCTGTACTGCATTAACAACGGCAGTTACAATGGTGTGAGTGTGAGAGTGTGAGAGTGTGTGTGTGTGTGTGTGTGTGTGTGTGTGTGTGTGTGTCTGTGCTCCTTCTGTCCCCCCCTGCTGTGTGTGTTTGTTATTTGCTGCGAATTTGGGAGTCTGGGTGAGTCCTCTAGCACAGTATGGCCACTTCTCTCTCTCAGACCACACACACACACACAGTTCTATCTGCCTATGTTTTTGGCACACATACACACACACACACACACGCTCACATCCACACAAACGTGTCCACACACACGCGCGCACACACACAGAACCACTTAATCCCATTTCCCTAAGCAGTCCAATGCGCGACACTGAGAATCCCATCAATGTCACAGTTTGAATCACTGCAGTACAATCAACTGGCAGCTACCGAGCAGAAAACCAATGAATCTGTCAACTCACTAGCCTGGTAAAAAAAAAAAAAGCCTCTTTGTTTTAGTGCCAGCGCCCAAGGGCAGCCATCCGCCGGCAACAATAGCACTGCCGTGTGGCCGAGCCTCACGCCCAAAACCACCTGAGGACCGAGCGAATATACATCATCGTTTGCGAGTGGCTGTAATAAACTCTGATAGCGTCGCGGCGGAACAATAAGCCGGCGTTTCTTTTCAGATTCTCCGGGAGAGGCTTTTTATCAGAGAGTTTTTGTGTGAAACCGGTGGATACCTGAGGGGGCGAGGGGGGGCGAAGGGGGTGAAGGGGGCGAAGGGGGCGAAGGGGGGGTGAAGGGGGCGAAGGGGGGGTGAAGGGGGCGAAGCTGAACGGCCGAGAGGTGCTGGGGAGAAAAGATTGCCGAGATGAAAAACGGCGATAGCGTGAGGTGAGAATAGTTGGGGCGAAGGACAGGCAGAGGAGATTTTTTTTTTTTTTCCCTCTTTTTATTTTGTCTTGTCTCGGTCGATTTGCATAATTAGCGAGGAGGGTATTGCCAAGAGTGCTGGGTTTTTGAAAGCTATTGGCCTGAAGGAATAATTAAGTCGCTCTCTTATCCCTGGCATCTCGGCGGTATTGGAGAGCACAGAGAGCCAGCCAGTGATCTGAGAGTGTGTGTGTGCGGGCCAAAAGCGAGCTGATATGTTCTGAACGGGGACGATGTCGTCTTCTAAGAAAGCCTGATGCATGATTTATGTTTTGTGGTCCTCTCACTACGAGCGTACACACTTACTCCAAGTCACTGTGAGAGAGAGGGGTGCTCATTCACCTCTTCATCCCTGCTTTTCCCAGCCAGTCCACAGATTCAAACCGGTGTTGAGACAACTGCCTGCTTTGGTGAATCACCAAATAGACTATTAATGTGCAGGAAAGTAGGTCAGCAACAATCAATTACCCTACACAGTCTTTTATGATAATTTTCAGTTGAGAGCAACGCAATTACATTCCAAAATGCTGTCTACTTAAAAAAAAACCATTTAAACTGATGTTCACTGGTCAATATTTTACTTTATTGTCAAAAATTCAACTTGTACCATCTCATATCAAATTGTTGTGAGTAAACATCTTAAGATAATTCACTTCAATAACAATCTATAGGCAAGTTTTACCTTCATACCAGCAAATACGTTGTACACTGTACAACAATTTGTCCATTACTGAGTCCTAAAATCGTAAAAGTGAAAACATCTGCCAGTGGAGTTTGATTATTTCACTTGTTTCCCATGCAAATCAACTTTTTTGAAGAATTTTGGAGAATTAAGTGTTCTTGATAGCAGTGCAGTGCTCTGCCTTTTTCTGACTTGTTTCAACAGACTGACACTCATTTCTAGAAAATTCCTGAAACAAGTGAAACTGCATTGGAAACAAGTGGAGTTATCTCTCCTCACTGGCAGAATGTTTCTCTTGGTTTAAGAAAAAGAAGATTTGAAGGTTGAATATGAGACTTTATGACTAAGGATGGATGTTTTTAGCAGTGCAGTGTGTGAGTCGGTGTCTCATTTTTCGATTGGGGGATCCCGTGTTGAAATGAAACTTGAATTTCTAACGTAAAAACACCTTCAAAGACTTGTAACTGAAGAGGGAATGGGGAGGGAGGCAGCGAGCGAAGTCTAACAGCTTCTTAACCATTTAGCTCGCTGGCCTTTATCCTTTGCGGTTAGCCAACAGTGGCAAATTAAACAACGGTTTGGATAAGGCTTTAATCCTTTTCCTACCTCCCCAATCTTACTCTGACACAAAGCCGCAGAGCGATGTTCTACATAAGCGCCGCTCTGACATCTCGAGGTCAGCCAAGCACATGGAAAAACGGGCTTAGAGGACTCCGCTCCGAGGGCAACGTTTTTTACTTTTGCAACCGCGCTGATTTAAATCCATTCAGAAACCGCATGCGTGGAAGAAGGTCCAAAATATTTTTGCATGACATCTTGGGGTTGAAATTTCCCCTCAGGCGGTCAGAAAAAAATATTTCAGTGGGCTGATTAAGTGTTTAATAAGCAGGGAAATGTCTCATCTGTCTGCAAAAGTTAGTAATTACACAGCGCACATCCCTCCACAGGCCAGCCTGCGAGGTTGCCTGCGTCTGACGTCCCGTCCGTTAGGAGAAACGGGCGAAGCCGACTCCGCTCTGACATCTACATTTCCCTTTGTGCAGCCGTGTCAATTTAAAATGAACACAAAGAAAGTAGGACGCACGTGACGGAGGATCAAAGTGCAGCAGATAACAGTATTTGATGCATCAGGAGGCACAGAGTCACTCTTTAATCCTGGAAGGACAAGAGATGTTGGCACTAAAATATAAGAGCATTAGGGTCAGGGTCTCTATAATCCATCTGATTCTTGTTAAGGTCAATGACTGTGAACATCTATCTATCTATCTATCTATCTATCTATCTATCTATCTATCTATCTATCTATCTATCTATCTAATTCAATTCAAAGGGGCTTTATTGGCATGGGAAACATGTTTACATTGCCAAAGCAAGTGTGAAATAAAAACAAAAAATGTACGTACAATAAGTAAAGATATACTAGAATAAAGAAATGTGTAACCAGAGCTGTGTAACATTGCAATCAAATATATAAATAAGAATACGTCAAATGAACTTAAAAATACAAACAGAAAAATTGTGATTTTGCTGTTAAAAAATATGTATATACAGATAAGTAAAGATAACTTTAAATAGAAACATGTGGACATTGCAGTTAAAAAATAAATACAAATAAGTGAGAACTGTGTAAACACTGCAACATTTTTTATCTATCTATCTGTCTATCTATCTTCCTACCATCCTTCCTACCTATGAAGCATTATGTTGATATTCTATGTTGTGACTTTATGTATTTGTTGACTTTGTGCATCACTTTGATCAACTCCAGTCGTTTTAAAAATGTGCCATATGAATAAAAATTTGAGTCGACTAACTCCGGGCTTATTTGGACCTGCAGACAAAGACGTCAACACGGCCAGCTGAGTGACAGTGATCTTGTTTGCTGTTGAGCAGACTGCCGTACCCCCCCTCTGCCCTCTGCCTTCACTCCCCACCCCGCTCTCTCATTACAAGCCTTCGCTGTTTGTTAAGCATGGATGAACGCCGTCGCTGTCGCGGCATGGTGGAACTTCACCTATTAACACTTTCTCTGTCAGTGAGATTTTTTTTTTTTCGGTTTTGTTTACAGTAGCGGCAGTTGTCAACGACGACCGATTTGCACCCGAGGAAAGCTGAGAGTCCACACCTTCACGTTATGCTGCCTTGATTAAATCAAGTACAGTTGATAGGAGCTGATGTGAGAAATAGATTCAAAGTTGTTGAAAGTTGGCGCATCGACTCTTCCGCTTAACTGCCTTCTTCTTCTTACTTCATTTACATTTTGGGTATTTAGTTGACATTCTTATTCAGAGCGACTTACAATGAGGGCAACAGAAGGAATAGAAGTCCATCAAAGTATTTCTGTGATGCTTGAATCACGTGAATAATCGCGGGTGATCGAAAAAATGCTCGGCAAAGAAATAACAGCCGAGGATAAAAGGTAGGGAGGACTTCTTGTTTCTTTTTTTTCGTTATAATTCTTGTAGTCGGAACAGGCAAGCTGAGCAGTGAGCCCATCTGGCTACCTGGGCTCTGTGACATCTACTAACCTCGGACCACCTGTCCATCAATCATTCAAGTGCCACACGCATGCGAACGCACACAGATGCACGCAAGCTCTTACACACACTGATGCACATATGGCTGGCTCTCTCTCGCACTTACACACACACACTGTAGTGGCCCTCTTTGAGCGGGCTTACAGCAGTGACAGATAGGCTGCCTAGATGAAACAGAGGGACTCAAAAGCATGCACACACACACACACACACACAGACACACTGGACACACACACACAAACCCCTGAATCAATCACTAGCAGGGCCTCCGCGGCAACAAATCGTCGTGGGGCCGTTTTTCCGTCTTCTCTCGGACATTTTCCGAGACATTAAAAGCCACTGGGTCTTGACAGCAGCCCAGAGCAGAGAGGACATGGTTAGCCCATATCCTGTGTTGACAAAACCTGGCAGGATTAGATCATAGAGCCCACCAGGAAAACACACCGCAGCAGCAGGGAAAGTAATAGCCTCCATGCTACTGTAAATGCTGTACTTGAGTGGATTTTAGTTGCGCTGCGTCTCTGAGTCTTTTGAAAAGGTCTGCTTTTATTCCTCTAATTGAGTAGTTTTTGCAGTAGTCTCTCCTACTTGTGTTCATATTTTTTTCTCCAACCAAATGCGAGAGAGTACTGAGAACTAAGAAATTCAGAGAAGAAGAAATGAATGAATAAGAAGAGTGAGAAGAAAAGGAAGAGGGAGAAGAGGAGGAAGATGCTGCTGATGATGGTGATAATGATGATATGAATGGCCAAAGGGTATACCAGTCTTACAAACTGTATAAGGCAGCATGTCCTAGTATGGCATCAGACAGAAAGACCAGTTCCCTGATCCTCTGAGTCTTAGCACTGGGCTGAGAACACAGTCACGCAAAAACAAATCTCTTACCGAAATCCCAACAAGGCAAGATCCAGGATGACTGCGGTCTTTTGGAAGACAACAAGCCAAAAGGAATAAGGACAAAGAGAAGATATGAACGGGTACAGAGCATGCCAGTCTTACCTATTGTGCGCGGCATCATGCCCTGTCGGGGCATCAAGTTGTCGTCCAGGCCCTCCAGGCCGCCGTACAGGGAGTGGGAGATCCGGCGCTCGTGGTCGTCCAGAGAGGTGTTCATCGTCTGCTGGGGTCCCAGCGGGCTGCCTGGGGTCTCCTGGTGGGGCGGGGGGGGACATGGTATTAGAATCATTTAGCTTTATCATCATACTCATTAGCCTGTTTTCTTCCATCTAGAATCAAAGTTAAAAGTGTCGACAATTTCTCACATTATACAGATAGAGGCGATCAGGCCTTGGCCATCAGGGCTCCTATAGTCTTTGGTCCGATGAGACGCTAAATGGCGTTGAGAGCGGACGTGCGAGCATGTGTATATTTGCCAATCAATAATGCATAACCCAGAGCACCTAAAAAGCACCTGCCGCTGAAGGCAGCTAGCCATGCTAACACATGATGAACAGGATGGAGACGGACACAGCTAGCCATGATAACGCTAGCAGTGTGATAGCCAGGATAAATGAGCATGGATTTCCAATAGGCTGTTAAGCCACAGGCTGTTAGCGAGCTAGCATTCCCACACAGCGGTAGGTTAGCCTGCTAGCGCCTTGACATTTCCCTCAGGACCCATGATGACACTCTCTTGTTTACTGGACAAATAGGCCATTTGTTGGCCCCGTCACCTATAAACACACATCCCTGAGAAGGGAGAGGTATGTCTACGTGTGTGTGTGTGTGTGTGTGTGTGTGTGTGTGTGTCTCTACACCCTCATTGTTTGTCCATTGGATCGTTGACTGTATTGATTTGCTATGGTTTCTGCATTCATTGCTGAAGGTGATGACAGCACTTGCCACAAAGATTACCATCATCGCCGGCATTGGATAACGAGCGATAACACTCAAGTCAATACTGGAGCCAAATTAGCCCAATCAATGACTATAACTAGCTAGGCTGGGGTTCGATTTTGGCAGTCGGTCTTTGCCCAATGATCCGATAAGCCCACTAAATGGCTGCGGTGCTGTAATAACTACTGCCAAATGGATCCTAGTCTGGCCTGTGGAACTATATGAATGTGAAGCAGGGTGATGTTAAAAAAATACATGCATAGTCAGCAAACAATATAAATGGGGTAAACAATGTAACGGGTAAATTAAGGTCCACTAATACTTAACAGATACATATGATATGCAATATCATGTGAATTAAGTTTTGATCAGACTACCTAATCTAAAACTGTCTGCTACCATATAAAGGCACAAATCTCCCTATATTTCATAGGATTCCGTCAAAATTTGTGATCAATATTGGTGAAAACAAACAATCTACACAAGGAAACAGAGTAATTTCTGGGGTCGCCATATGGTGCTTCGACTGTTTGCTAGCAGCCGTTCTTGACTTCAGATGAGATAGTTAATGAATTGGCCAGCTGAGGGCCCGGGGTGAAACACCTCAGTAATAGCCGGGGGGATTTGCCATACCGAGGCGCATCGACAAATCACACCGCAGCTCATTGCATATTCAGGCTGATAATTAAACCCCGGGAAGGTCTCGATCCCATCGGGCGCGGATGGTGATGAGGAAGTCTGTCGCTCTGGGTTCAGACTGTTTCTATGGGAATGCAAGAAGGGAAGGCGGCGGCGGAAAGAGGCGGCTGTGCTCGTGATTCATGCGATGCCAAACAGGTTAATTTGAGATTAATTTGATATCGGTTGTCAAGGGAAAGAGACGTGGTGAGGGAAGTAAATAAGGAATTATTTGATCCCATATGTCACCAAATGTCATCCTGTATTAATGCAATATTGTTTGATTTTAATTGATAGTTGTGGGATAGTTGGTGCTATGTGCTAAGGGGACTTCTGAAATAAACTTTCTTCCCCAGGTGGATACATTAAACAGCATTTTGGCAAATAAATAAGAACTTTAACTCTAACTTTGATTGATAGTTGACAGATATCTGCATACATTATATCAACAGTCAACCTATGGGGATTTTGATTGATAGCTGATACATAGTCTTATAATGGGGGCTTTCCAAATCTACTTTGAGCTATCTGTTGGTGAATATGAGTGTATTAAATTGTTGTTTGGGTCCGTTCTGAGTGTCTTGGACAGTATTTGTTATGAATAACCAGACACCTTAACAGCCTCGGGCCTCGCCTCCAGCTCTGCATGTGAAGCAGAGATTGACGAGGCTCCCGGGTGCTCGACATTTATTCATCCACCATGCTTTCTCTGAAGTCTCACTCCCTTGACATGTCCACAACAACACACACACACACACACACAAACGTAAAGAGAGCGCATCTACGTGCAGACACACACAAACACACAGAAAGATCCTTGAGTGTAAATGCATAAAAACATAAGGAATATGCACATACACAAAAACAAAATACACACAGGTAGACACACATACAAAAATACACACACAGACATGCATACATGCGTGCGCAGACACATGCACAAACACACACGTACACACACACGTACACACACACACACACACACAACACACCTCCAGGCTTAGCCTCTGCTTTCAATTACCAGCCGGGCCAAGGGGAAATCAAAACTTTGACACACCAGGTTGGAGAGGAGAGCAGGGGAGCCAGGCAGTGCCAGAGGCAAGCACATGCACACAGACGTGCACGCCCCCACACACACACACACACAGCAGTAGTACACACAGCCTCAACCTCAGCTTTCAAACAGGCGACAGGCCAAGGTGTACAGAGAATGTAAAAACATGACATTGAGGGGGGAAAAAAGTTGTGTAGCTCGGTTCTCAGCCATGGTGTTTTATTTATTTATTAATTTTTTTCCCAGAAGCCCCAAGGGAAGCGAGGGTGGGGGTGTTGAGGGTGGGAGTGTTGAGGATGAAGCGTGTGAACTACCCTGACCTGACTGGTTATTTTTATTTCATGAAACGATTCACTGCTCCTCAGAAGGCTATTTCTCAGCGGTTTGTTTTGGGTTGTGTAAATGTATCAAAGGGAAGATTTTGCTGAAGTGCTGTGTAATGACTCTCTGTCCACACAAGTGTATTTTTAGCACTATAGCAGTGTCAAGTGAGGTCATTTCCTGCAGAAAAACATTCAACAAAAATATCATTAAAAGCACTTTCATCTTTAATAACATCACAAATCCAGAAGATTTGGCAGGAGATTTCAAATTAAAAAATGTCACATCTGTAATGACAATTACGAAAATAAGGGAGGTTGGATCTGATGGCCTCTGCATTTTCCAATATGGCCGCTCATATGCCTCACACACAGAAGTCCTGCAGATTGAAACAGCACATAAACACACACCATCACAGCAGAGGAGCGACTTTCTGACCAAGCTACAAATCCGGACCTTGTATAATTCATTAAAAACGGTGATTATAAACCCAATTATTGAGGCAGCGGTGGTCGAGAGAAGCAGATTTCTGACCATCATTTATGAACAGTCTGGATAAATAAAAGGAATGAGTCAATAAAATCCCCTGACCCTCAACTTTATCCTAACCATATGATAAATATATCCAAAAAGTTGTCTTTCTGTAACGACTAAAACATTAAACTATTTTTGAAGCTTGGCCAAAAATGACAACCACACACACACACACACACCCCTGGGCCCTGGGTGAAACCTTGTTCCTCACCTCATTTCGTTTGGCCACCCGTCGGGCCACGATGAGCTGGATCATCCCTCGCTTGTTGCCCTCCGTCGACATGGACTTGCGCAGCGTCTCCATGGCGTCCTGGTTGGTTTTGCCCAATAGCGACTCCCCGTTGACGGCGATCAGCTGGTCGTTCACCCGCAGCCGCCCGTCCTATTAGGTGCCCAAGAAACATGTAAGGACGTGGGGTCCAAAAGTAGTGATTGTATTTTTCCAACTGCCATTATAACAATATCAAGTACCCATGTTCTGCATTTGGTGTATTTACCGATAATTTGGTGTAAAAAACGTCAATTTGGCGGTTTTTAAACAGAATAGTCGACTCTGTGGTCCTGTGCAGTTCAGTGGGATATGGCACTAACAGTTAGGGGTTCAATTCCCTGTATAGCTCAATGGATAGAGGTTAGCACTAACACTACCCAGGTTAGAGGTTAGATTCCCATTGAGGTCCCCTACGACAAAAGTGCATAAACACAAGTTCTTTTATATCCAAACAGCACACATTATGTGATAAGTAAAAAGGACTGAAATCGCCCACTTAACGGCAACCTTTATTTAATTAGGCTAACAGTCTTGCACAGACAGTATATCCAGTTTCTAGCCATAATCTAATCCCAAACAGGGAAGTGGGCTTTTAAGGCCATTACCATGCGCCGTCAACACAGGCCGGTTTGTGTGAAAAGCAATCAAGTAGAAAGACTGTCGAAATTGACTGTTTGCAGCACTCCAGACAGCGGGAGAAAGAGGGAGGGAGAGGCGTTACTCCTTCACTTTCCCCACCTGGATATTCCTAGCCAGTGAACGGATTCAAACTGGTGAACTTCTGGTCATAAACCGTAAAATTTAGGCAATTACCACCGCCTTAAGATGCATATTCAAAGCCTTAATCCCAAAATAGAAACAATGGAGCAAGAGCATAGAAAGCATAGCCGCCTGGAGTGATGTCATATGGTCCTCCCTACCTATCCCACAGTGCATTGCATACCCAGGACATTAAGTCATCACATACCTAGTCCACTGAATGCACAGCAATACAGAATCGTCAATGGACTCCATGAACTGTAATTAAAATCTACTTTCTTTTAGTAAGAAAGCATTCTTGGAAGGAGAGATGGCTGCAAGTCACAAGCCTTCCTCTCATTTCCCCACTGAATCACCCCATTGATCCCAGTGGAAGCCGTCCCGTACCTTGCATGCCGCCCCTCCGTTGATGATGGACTTGACGAAGATGCCCAGGTCGGCGTGGTTCTCCTTGGAGCGGTTCCCCTTGACGCTGACCCCCAGGCCGGCCGAGCCCGAGTCGCTGAGGGGGATCTCGAAGGTGAGGAACTCCCTCGTCCCGTCCGGCGTCAGGACCAACTCATCCTCCTCCGCCTTCTGAGGGGAAGAGGAAAAGACAGGGAGAGAGAGAGAGAGAGAGAGAGAGAGAGAGAGAGAGAGAGAGAAAGAGAGAGACGACAGCTCTTGATGTTCTTAAATGAAACATCTCACCGCAAAACAGAGGGAAAAGTAACTAAAAAACACCTTAGAAACTCACTAACTCCTACACACGAGCAACAACAACAGAAATGAATATATCAAAATCGACAGCGTCAACAGCCCACACAGGCACAGTTCACATTTAAATACAAACAGTCAAACCTTCGTCTACCATAATACACATTGCATTCTGCAGCGCACATTCATAAACGCAACAATATCATCTCTCAGTTAAAAAACAAAAGTGCACTCCACCCTAGGGCATTAAGAGATAATTATGGGGTCTATTATGTGGGCATGAGGTTAATGAAAAGTTCCTCCATGTCAACTGTTGCAGGGCAGATGGCAGGTGAGTAAATCAGAGGGCCAGCTCATTAGCCACATCAGATATATTAGTGCTAACCACAGCAGCGCAGATTCTCATAGATGTCAGATCAGGCACTTAGTATAGGCAGACAGGGAGTAATCCTCTGAATTCAAGGCACACGACTCTGCTTCATCAATAACTAAACCATGTAGGCGGTTCTTTGAAACTTTTCGGAAAGTGTTAGAATCTCAAATTAGAATGGGATTTTATGAGAATCGGGGCGTGATGTGATTTTTGGCTTCAGGTCTCTGCGGTGGTGAATCAGACGCCGGGTGAATCAGCATTGGCAGATATTCAACGTGAAGCAGGGTGATGAAGGCTGAGATGGTTAAGATCAAGAAAAAGTAATGCATTAATGGAATGTAGCAAGTCCTGATCTACATATGAATCAGACGCAGCCTCTTGTTTTGTGCCTGAAGCTCAGCCTGAAGCTACTTTTCATCACGACTTCTGTGTTCTACCACTTCGGAGGCATTTTGGGTATGAGGGTCAAGAGTTTGTAGTCAGCTCCACCAATCAGAAGTCGTGTAACACTAGCCTGTGTTCAGCTCCACCAATCAGAAGTCGTGTAACACTAGCCTGCGTTCAGCTCCACCAATCAGAAGTCGTGTAACCCTAGCCTGCGTTCAGCTCCACCAATCAGAAGTCGTGTAACACTAGCCTGCGTTCAGCTCCACCAATCAGAAGTGACGTATGAATGCGAGGCTCAATCCCAGCTTAGCGTCTTGATCCAAGATGGCAGCAGAATTACTGACTACTGCCTGGTTTTGACCCATTACATTATTTAATTGGAACAATGTAACGGAAATACCCGAATAGGATCAAATTTATATATTATGACTAAATTTAAAAACTTACAACTGAGGTAATTGACTCACTAAATTGTGCTTTTACCAGTATTAGATTTACATTAGCATGTTGGATCTAGCCGCAATCGCAATATTCCTTCATTCAGTCAAAACACGGCTTCAAAGACACAGTCCTGGCTACATGCTACCAACATGAGTTGTCATGTCAAGACACACACACACACACTTTACACTGACTAAATGAATTCCCTAACCTCTAAACCTAACCTTACCCCTTACTCTAACCTAAACCGAATTCTAATCTCACCCAAACTAAACCCAAATCCTAACCCTTAATCTAGCCAATTGAAGTGAGGACCGTCAAAATGTCATCGCTCCGAAGGTGTAAAACTCAAACTGATTCTCACAAAGACAGAAACAGAAGAACACACTCACACACACACACACACACACATACAACCAAAAGAACAAATGTATGCTCTCTGCACCTGGATGGTGACGCCAAGTACGACAAACCCGCAGTAAACTTCATAGTAACCCTGCATGAACGCAGCAGCCTAATTGACATGCTGAGTGCTCTCTCCATTCCCCATGCACAACAGGTGCTTCTCTCTCTCTCTCTTTCATTTTCCTCCTCTCTCTCTCTCTCTCGGCTCGACAATGAAAAGCTATTCTCTCTTGCTTGTTATTTGACAGCTGTCCTCTGAATAGATGGGTGCGTGCACGCTCTCGCCCGGCAATTATTGTGCACGCCTAATGAATTCAATCATCATCGGGCTCGGTGTCAGCATGTCATTAGCTCCCTTTGTTTGCCGGGAGAGAGATGGAATTGCTCTGGGTGGAAAGGAGGAGGGAGAAGGAGGGATGGAGGGAGGGAGGGGAGAGAAAGGCGAACAGGGAAGGAAGGGAAAGAGAGAGAGAGAGAGGAGGGGAGGAGGGAGACACAGGGAGGTAAACGGAGAAAGAAAGAGCGAGAGGGAGGGAGGGAAGAGGAGGAGGGAAGGCAGGAGGAAGAGGAAGATAAAGGGAGAGAAAGCATAAAGAGCTGACGGGGTATCTGCAGGTTGCAGAAAGACAAATTTAAGACTTTTTAAGAGCTTTTAATGCTACCTGGAATTGAATTTAAAAACCAAGATAAAGAAACAAAGCTGGCAAAAACAGCCCAATTCAAATTGGACACAGCTAATGAAAGCGCTGAAACTATAAATAGGCAATACAAGAAAAAGGACGACATGAATTTAGTTATTAAGGAACCTCAAGTCTAAATAAAGCTACCTGGAATTTAATTAAAGAGCGATTTAAACACCAAAATAAAGAAACAACGCTGTCAAAACCAAACACTCTTAAACTGTAAGTGGGCAGAATAAGAAAACGGACAACAGGTAATTCATTGTTAAGACACATTAAGTCTAATTGTGTTTAGTAAAGCAGATATGAAAAAAAGAAAATCTCCATTTCTATTATATTAAGCCTGTTCTGTGTTAATTAAGAGTGGACATGCAGTGCAAAGAAACCTGTAATTGCATGGTGAGAAAATAAGACCTCTAATAATATTTTTTAATGCCGTCAATTTTGATCATTTGATTTGTTTAGTTTTTGAGACTTTATTTTAAAAAAGGACCTGCGGATAACCGTGACTGATGAGAATGAAGGGAGGGAGGATGAGAAGAAGAGGAGAGAGGGGGGGGGGAAGAAGTGAAAAATAGGAGAAGAGAAAGGGGGTCGGAAAGAATACGCAAACAGGAAGAGTTGAAAGAAGGTGAGGGGGAGGGAGAGGAGCGACGGGGGAGAGAGAGAGAGAGAGAGAGAGAGAGAGAGAGAGAGAGAGAGAGAAATAGAGCGAGGGTGAAAAGGCGAGGCGGAAAAGAAAAGGGTGAAAAGAATGAGAGAGTGCGAGCATGACGATGATAGAGCGGGCGAGAGAGAGAGTGTGAATGAAAGAGCGACAGAGAGGGATGAATCCATGTGGAACACAAAAGGAGTCAGAGGCTGCCACCTCTCTCTCTCTCTCTCTCTCTCTTTCTGTCTCTCTGCCTTTTTCTCTGTATCTCTCCCACTCTCTCGTTCTCTCTACCTCCCACCTTCTCTCTCTCTCTCACAGCCGCTGTCTCTTTCTATCTCTCTCTACCTGCCTCCCGTTTATATCTTTTTCGTCTCCCTCTCCCCTTTTCTCTCCATCTCTCTCTACTGCTCACCCTCTTTCTTTCTTTCCATTACTTTCTCTCTACCTCCCTTCTCTCTTCCACTTTCTCCCTCTCCATTCTCTCTCTCTCTACCTCTCTCACCCTCTTTCTTCTCTCATCCTCTTCACCTTTATCTCTCTCTCTTTCCTTCTTTCCATTTCTCTCCCTACCACTTTTTCTCTCACACCTCCGTCTCTGTCTTTCTCTACCTCCCTCACTTGTCATTCACCTTCTCCCTCTCCCCATTTCTCTCTCTCTATCTCTCCCTCCCTCCATCTCTTTCACCTTCTCCCCTCCTTTCTCTCCCATTACCTCTCCCTCAACCTCTCTCTCCCTCTTTTCTCACCCTGTCCATCTTTTCTCTTTCAATTTCTCCCTTTCACCTCCTTCCTCTCTCCCTTTTCTATCTCCCTGTCTCTCTACCCCCCACCCCTTCTCTCTCAAATTTCCTCTCCCTCCATCTCTCTCTCTCTCTCTCTTTATGTCTCTCTATGGCTCTCGCCCTCAGAGACTCCATAGCTCGCTCCTCTTTGTATTCCACAGAGTGAGTCAACCTTTAGCAATGGGAGAAATCAAACTCTCCCTCTCTCCACACACACACACACACACACGCACACACACACACACACACACACATCCCTCCATCTCTCCACTGCAGCGCCTGAAACGATTAGCGGGCCGGCGGCGAGCTAAACTTTGGCCAAACAAACCTGTCGATTTGATGGCATCTGGAAAAAGTCGCTTGTGGGGAATGGAGGTGAAGAAAGAGGGAGAGCGAGGGAGGGAGGTGAAGAGAGAGAGGGGGAAAGAGAGAGAGGAGAGGGAGGTGAGGAGGAGGCAGTGAAGGGTGTAATTGCTCACGGGAACTCGGGCGTGGAGAGCATTGTTGGCTGCCTACTGTAGCACAATCTATCTCTCTCTTTTCTCCATACTCTTTCACTCTCTCTCTCTCCCCATCCCTCCTTCGCTTTCCATCTCTCCATTTACTCCCATTCACTCTCCCCCTCTATATCTCCCAATATCCCTCAATTTCTCTCATGCTCCTTCTCCCCATCTCTCTCTCTCTCTCCCCCTATCTATTTCTGTCCCTCTATTTAACTCTCCCTCGCTTTCCCTCCCCCTCTCTCTCTTTCCACCTCTCTCCCACCAGATTTCCCTCACTTTCCACCCATCCTCTCCCTCTTTTCCTCCCCTCCTCCCCCACGCTCTTCCACCCATCCTCTCCCTCTTTTCCTCCCCTCCTCCCCCACGCTCTTCCACCCATCCTCTCCCTCTTTTCCTCCCCTCCTCCCCCACGCTCTTCCACCCATCCTCTCTTTTCTTCCCTTCCTCCCCCACGCTCTTCCACCATCCTCTCTCTCTTTTCCTCCCTTCTTCCCCCACGCTCTTCCACCCATCCTCTCCCTCTTTTCCTCCCCCTCCTCCCCCACGCTCTTCCACCCATCCTCTCTCTTTTCCTCCCTTCTTCCCCCACGCTCTTCCACCCATCCTCTCTCTTTTCCTCCCCTCCTCCCCCACGCTCTTCCACCCATCCTCTCTCTCTTTTCCTCCCTTCTTCCCCCACGCTCTTCCACCCGTCCTCCCTCTCTTTTCCTCTTTCTAAAGCGTCTCGCTGTAGCTCCATGCTGATAGACCATGAATATCAAATACCTGTGGGATCGGCAGAGCTGAGAGACTGGCACAGCATGGAGGACAGGAGGAAGACAGGTGGAGAGAGTGTGTGTGTGTGTGTGTGTGTGTGTGAGTGAGTGAGAGAGAGATAGAGAGAGAGAGAGAGAGAGAGCAGGTGGGTGTCTATAGGTAGGTATGTGTCAGTGTACAATGACACAGACGCACAAAATGTATGTGCACACGTGTTATCGCTATGAGTGTGTGCATGTGAACATGTGCAAGTGTACACACACACACACACACACACACACACACAGCAGTTGAATGTGGCTGTAGTAAGTACACCACTGACACATGACAGCTATAGCATGTAGGGGAAGAATGGACCGATGCACACACACACACACACACACACACTTCTACGCTCCCCTCCTTTCTCTGTCAAACACACACAGCCTTCTCTTCTCTCTTCTCAGTAACACACACACACACACACAGACAGAGCGACACACACACTCCTACCTCTCGCTTGCTGTCCAAAAGTAATCAGCTGCCATATAACTCGCTCTCTCTCTCTCTCCTGCCAGGGACAGTCAGCTCTATGTGGCTCGCTCTTCAGAGGTAGAACCCACTAGAAACCATTTATAACCCCATCCAAGCCTGGGCAATTACACCAACAGCTGCTCCCAGTCGCTCCACGCGTGTGTGTGTGTGTGTGTGTGTGTAGTGTGCGAGTCCAATGGTGCAGGATTTGTAGTGTGTAAGTTGTGTGTCCATGTATTCGTATTTGTGGGTATGTGTGTGTGCTTGCATGTGTGTGTATGAGTATGATCTAATACCTACAGGTGAATGTGTGTGTAGTAGTATGTGGTTTGTGTGTGTGTGTGTGTGTGTAGTGTCTGTATGCATGTGTGGTATGGCAGATAGGTGCCTGTGTGTGTATTCTATATGCATGCATGCATGTTTACTGTCAGTGCGTGTGTGTGTGTGTGTGTGTGGGCACATGTGCCATATGGGTGTTGTGTTTTTTTGTGCTTGTAATGTGCAGTGTATGAGCCTCTGTATAGTCTATGTGTATGTGACTATGTACTGTGTGTGTGTGTGTGTGAAGTGTGCTGTATGGGTGGCATCTGTAATGTGTATGTGTGTGTGTGTGTGTGTAGACTCTGCATGCGGTATTATCTGTGCGAGTAGCCGTGTGTAGTGTGTATACTGTCTATGTGTGTGTGCGTACTGCCTATATACTGTGTGTGTGTGTGTGTCTTTAGAACAGGTGGCAGCTTGAAACATCACTTTAATTAAGCCAGAGAGCCTGCTCTGTGGTAGAACGGTCCTCTCTGATTGACTCGTGTGTGTCAACAGCAGGCCGGTACAGGAACACAGAAATAGCAGTGAGCCTGCTGGCACAGAGGTGCAGCCATTCATCACCGTGACGATCCTATCACACTAATAACGCCGCGCCGTTACGCAACTCCGGTAATGCTTCGCTATTGCTTTAGTGCTAAAAATGCGACGCTATTATGCACCCCGAGTCATGTTTCGATTTTAGTCTATGGGCCTAATTCAACGAAAAATCTATGAATGGGATACCTACACTCACACTGACGACGCTATATCAGTTAGATTAGGCGGGTTGTGAATGGTGCTGCTTGCCTGATGGCGCATTCCTGTCTGAAGCGCTGATGCAGAGGACATCAGGCCGCGCCGCCGTAAATCTACAGGCCCATCAGACGGGCGGCACCGTTCACCAGGGTCCTAATCTACATGTTTCAGGGTTGGGAGCGGGGAGGGCAGGTATGTCACTGGGTTTATCAAGTGGGAACCTTCCATCAGGGATCTTTCGCCGCATTAGGCCCACGGAATAAGATCGAAACACAACTCGAGTTGCATGATAGCATGGCATTTTTAGCGTTAAAGTAACAACAAATCATTACTAACCCTATACAGCGCCATTCTATACAGCGGTGGTTTTCAATCATGGTCCATGGAGGCCCAAGAGTCTGCAGGTAACCAAATACTACAGCAGCTGATTTCACCGATTAGTTGGTTGAAGGTGTGATAATCAGTGAAATCACCTGCAGACTCTTGGGTTTCAATGGTAAAACCACAGCTCTACGGTCACCATGTCAGGGTTAGTATGTACATCATTCTCTTAACATCTGAACTGGGCTTCTGCATGGATGCCCGCTCTGGATTATGGCCGAAGGGATTGTTACTTCACATCCTGTGTATTGTTAAATTATACGCTAATTATGTGATGCAATTATGCAACAGGGATGTCCATGTATTTGAATGCTCTGTTACGCTATGCTGCTTCAACAGCTATGGTGTGTTACGCGCTGACAAAATGGTGTGCCATGCTAATGGGATAGATAGCTCTGATGTGTCATGCACTGACACTATTGTTTTGTGCGTTGTGTGTGTTGTTGCATTTTGTCTGCCATGTCACCCTATGTCAAATAGGCCGAGTCATGCCAAGCCAGCCACCATAACCCAGCTTGTCTCGTGCACTGACATATGGCTGTGATGTGTCATGCACTTACCATGCTATGTTACTACAACAGACATGGTGACAATATTATGTTTTGCTAATGTAACAGCTATGATGTATCATGCATTGACCTTGTTATGTTATGCTAACATAATAGCGATGATGTATCATGCCCTGACCATGCTGTTATGCTGATATAACAACAACAATGCGTCACAGACTGACCATTTCATGTTACACTATGCTACTATAGGCCTAATATGTCATGTACTGACAAAATCATGTTGGACAATGCTAATATTTATAATTTGTCATGCACAAATAAATGCTGTGTCATAGCTATAGCTGCATCATTAAGCTACATCAAGCTAACAACAGATTGCCGTTTCATAACAGCTCTGTGAGTAGAGAGGAGAGGAAGCATGCACGTGTGATAGATAGTATCTTGGCAGGGTGTTGCTACAGCGTTACTGCTGCTGCTGATGGCTTTTCAATATAGCGTTGCAGTAATTTTCCATAAGCCTGTGTGACTAATGGCGTAAACAATGGAGCCGAATGTTCGCGTTATGGGTCCATTATGGAACTATCAGGGCAGGCATGTAAAGACGGATGCCTTTGATCAACGCTCTATTGTAGAAGGCAGGTGCAGGGAAGATTTGCGTCTTAAAGTGTGTGTTAAGTGTGTGTGTGGGTGTGTGTATGAGAGAGAAAGGGTGGAGAGGGGGAGGAGGAGGAGGGGAGTGAAATAGAGAGAGGTAGCAGAAGAGAGAAGGAGAAAGGGACAACATGAGAAATAAAAACAGAGAGAGAAACTGACAGGAGAGAGGGAGGTCAAGTGGCTGAGAGAGAGAGAGAGAGAGAGAGAGAGAGAGAGAGGGGGAGAGAGAGAGAAAATTCAAAGGTGTTTGTTTCTACAGACCATTGGTGAAAGAATGAATTGCTTAACTGACTCTCAGCCTATTTGTGCAGCCACCCAAAGCATCCCATTTGCCTTTGATGCCTTTTCCCTATATAATGACCCAAGCTGGTGATGTCATGCAGCGATTACCTCAATCAGCCAATGGGGTTTCCCGGCTGTCACAGGCTGCCTTTTGATCGGATGCTAAAGGGAGCAGTCAAAGTCAACAGGTTAGACATCGAGTGCCTCTGGATACAGACCACCTACTGACAACAACTCAGTGCAGGCATGTGATCAGGGACATGAGAGCCTCACAACACAGAGCAGCGCCCACACTTTAAACATGGAGGGCGGGGTGAGAGTGTAAATGCAACATGGCTGATGGGTCGCAGGCGCAATGTATCGCACACATTGGTTATTTTGAAATGAATCAAGTAGCCATTAGCTTCAGGAGTCTTGCGTTAACATGGTGGTTGTTAACATGCCGTTTAATGAGCAAGATATATCCAAATCACTCCTCAAATGTAATTAAACTGTAATAAAACAAGAACAAATTGAACAGTTTTGTGTTTTTTTTGCAGGGCCAGATTTGGTCCTCGGGCCCACTTTGGCTCACCTTGGTTTAGGCCTACACACACACACACACACACACACGCCTCAAAGCAGGCTGCAGCACGCCACAGTGCCACAGTCACAGTAATAACAACAGCCTCTAGTGGACTCATGTAAAAACATGGGTGATTTTTGGGTCATGGGACTTATTTCGAGAAGTGAGTGATTTTTACACTTCAGTTGTTGCATTTTGTCTGCCGTGTAACCCTGGACAGAGCTTCCTCACAGGCTGAGTCTTGCCATGCCGGCCACCAAAAAACCCAGAAAACCTTGTGTGTCCAAAAAACTATTCATATGTGGCTGATTTTTCTCCCACTTGAGTGTTTTTTTGTTAATTGCACTTTTCTTAATTGTACAAAGTGCTGTAAAATAACAGGAACAAAACCATCCGAGTAAGAAAATAATCATCTATAATGAAGGGAGGACTTGCACTCTAGCTCCATTAAGGCTCACTAAGCACAGCACATGCACCTCAACCTTTGAATCCACCCATCCATCTATCCACCGCCTCCTAAAAGATCTCTCTCCCTCCATCGCACCTACTTAAAACATAACTCTGACTCACTATCCACGCTGCCTGAGTGCACATTGTGATTGAATGTTGAATGTATGTATGTAGACTGACATAGATATAGTCTACTGTCTATATACTGAGTGATGTGTATGGTTTGGTGTGTCATTGCATTACTGATACTATACAAGTTGTCCTGATGCAGTATGTCTCTGCACCACTGCCACCGTAACAAATCCCTGTAAATTTATTTCACTTGTCGAATAAAATGATTCAGACTCCCAAACTTTCACTCCCTCTCAATCTCCCTTCCTCCCTCCATCTATTTGAAAGGTGCCTACCACTTGAAAATGGATGCTAGTCCACTAAAAGCTGCTGTACAGCCTGCACCTACGCCGCCGTGGTGTTGTTGTTGTTGTTGTTGTTGGTGGTGAGATGTTTAAAATGAGGCGCCGGGCAACAGATAGCATCTGAAATGCATTGAAGCCATTATGGCGGTGGATGTGCCGGGAAAGGGAGAGGAGAGGAGAGAATCATTTGGAGATTTGGAGTTTGGGAAGTAGGAAGGGAGGGAGGGAGTGAGAGAGAATTGAAAGAGAGGAGACAATATGACCAAGGTGCATTTCCTCAATCCATCTGGCTCTTATCCCTGTGGCCGCATTGATTTCTAGTGAGCTAAACATTCAAAAGAAGAGAAGTAATATGAAAAATCACACCTTCCCTTATTCCTTAAAGCTGCACTGCAATATTTTGTTTTTGTTCTGTGATGTTGACCTCCAATTACTTGCATTTTTTCACTTGTATTTTGTTCTCTTACGTAAGCCAAATATGCCTTATCTGTTTTGAAAAGTAATTCTGAGACAAAAGCAACTCTACACAGCAATGTCTGTCTTGAGTAATAAAACAAAGTTAACTCCACTAAAGCTGCATGTAGTCTTTTTATCCTGAAATGGTATACAGTGGGAATAAATAAGGGAATCGATAAAGAATCGGATCGATGAGGAGAATCGAAAATGGCACCGGAATCGGTAAAATCCTAACGATACCCAGCCCTAGTTGTCGGGTATGGTCTCTTAAGAGTGAAATCCAGACTGTCTCCTAATCAGCAGTGAGCGAGCACCCAGTCCAGTCTAGAGAAAGCTGAATCCACCAGTGACGGCTGAACCTCCACCTTCACCGCCTCCACCCCTAGAAGAAGAAACGTAGGTCCGAGGAGCACGCAGCTTGACATCACGTTACATGATTTTTGGGTAATGACGGTTATCTCCCACTGGTACTTGGGAATGCCAAAGTATGACGTCGCCTAGTGCAGCTTTAACTGTTAACCTGACATTTACCAGATTGTTGGCAGCTCTCACTGAAAAGAGGGCAGTAGCAGGACCAGCACATGTAGCTTTCTCTGTACTTGCTTACAGCACGATACATGTGTGGGTCTGGATGTGTGTGTGTGAGAGAGAGAGAGAGAGATGCACCAGCTGTAGTCGTAATAATCGACATCGTCCTCCCATCGCCTCCCCTAATGATGAGGACAATCCACACATCTGGCAGGTACGACCGCCAATCAAATTAACTGGCCAATTACACTTCTAACGCGCCGCGCATAACGTCACCAATTACCCGCAGTCGGCCAGATGTGATCCGAAGTTAAACCGAAAGAAAAGCCTTATGTTTAAATACAGCCTGCGAGTGTTACATTACGAGTCAAGTTATGTATGTAAATGGAGAGTTATGGAAATGGGAATAGCCTTTTAATATCTGCAGTAAAGATGGATGAGCTTTTAACAGCCGCTGCGGTGGAGAACCTTTTAGGCGTGTGAGGACTAAGTTGTTAAGGCCATTGAGACGGGGCCGTAACAGTTAGAGATCCCTCTTACTGAGAGGCCATTATTCAAAGGATGATTTAGAAGGTAGATGCTCATACTGGAACTACTCCTGCTGCCACGGCGGGGTAACACCTCTCAGACTAGTGATGTTTATTTGCATCCGGTGCCCATTTGAGCATTGCATATTTATGGATATGATATATTAGGCCGTATATTTCAAGTGCCTCTATTACAGATGGCGTCATATGTCGCGGCTGTCGAGATTTCCGCGCACCTTTGGCGTTGAGAAAGGCACGGGCACGCTTCCTTCCCTGCATATTTTTCTAATAAAGCAAAACGCGCTAAACAGGCCGTTTGCTATTCACGTCACGCCTCGCTGTGAGTCTGCAGCAAAAAAAAAGGCCAGACTGACAACCTCATCCACAGCCACCAAATAAAGCAAACTCCCATGTGTTCCACCGCGCTGACAAGTCTGGCCCTGAGGGAAGTGATGGACCTTTAATCTAAAAATGCAGCCTGGATACTTTTGATGATACTGCTGAACCGTGGACATGTACCGCTTTGCTACGGCGACTCCGGGTGTAGATTAAAATGAGAGTTATCGACTAGCACTTCTATTCTTGACTAGTGCATCCTGCCCGACTAGTGGACACTTAACGCATGCGTAACTCAAGTGTTTTTATCCCAACTGTGTGATATCATTCTGTGATTGGCCCGGTAGAGATCAGTAAGATACATGCTAGGGAGATTACAGGCTAGTGGGCTGGCAGGAGAGCACCAAGCATGCTGCAGGAGCATGATAATGTTAAGGAGGAACTGGGTGGGGAAAGTGGGTTTAATAGCAGGCCAGCGTCGGGGTCTGGGTGGAGGAGCACAATCCACAGGGTTGGAGTCTTACCAAATCTCTGGGGCTTTGCATCGGGGGCTCCGCATTCTAGAGGAGGCAGGGGAACAGAAGAACCAAAAGTAATCAAGAAAAATAACAGATACTTATTGACAGTAAAACTGAAAATTTAAGCACATAAGGAGGTTGTGGTGGGGGAAATAATGGAAGCAAGGTGATGAAATGGGCATGCAAATATGTGAAAATGATCAATCTCAGCAAACACATATCTAGTTAGTTGGTTAGTAGGTGCTCAGCCTTCAAATATCAACTATGGGTCAACAAAAACCTCATCAGAAGTGTTTGTGGGGAAACAGCACAACATAGCACAATGGGTTATGGATGAGAATTTCAACTAATTTTACGTTATATGATTGACTGGCTAACTTGGCGAAAAGCTGAAACATGTCATAAATTAATTAAATTAACAGCTCTTGTGCTATACATGCCAATGCAGCCAATACCTGCACAACCGAGACAACAGATGCTGACTTTACTTTTCATTACACCACATTAAGTTTAACAAATACAAGATGTGTAGCTGCCATTTTTTTTTTAATTTAGACTGATGAGCCGAGGAAATGTGCCGTTTTGCTCTGGCAACCCCTACATAGGATAATTTTAGCTTTACCACCTAGTCTTTTTATTGTTGTATATTATTGTTCAATGTTTTTCATTAATATGCTGTTTAGTCACTCCCAACCCTAACACCCAGCAGCACGTCCGTAGTTTAGCCCACAGCCTTTGATAAAGACTGAAGCTGCTCATTTTCACGCTGTGCACTGGACCTCATCTCCCTGGAGTCCCATCTCCAGCCTTTCACATCACCCTCTCCAGCCTCTCCAGCTGATAACGACAGATCAAATAAATCCTACTGTCTAACTACCAACTAAGCAGAGTCAGCCTGAGTCAAAGCCCCGCTCTAATCTAAAGATGAGTATCGACCAGAATGGCAATTCCTCTCATCTAACTTCGCCTGTAGCGACAGCCGGCCAAAAGCCTCGTCTGCAATACTGGCTGTGATAATTGTCACCAATCAGCCGTTTGATTGACTCCGCTCGCTAGCGAATGGCTGCGTGTTCCTTTAATGGCCCCGGTGACTGCTGAGGGTGCTGGGAGAGACCATTTTTATGACAACGGAGGGGGGATTTAAGGCCTGTTTGGTGCTATAACTCACGTTAGCGCTCGATAAGGCGTGTGTTAAAGCCAGCTAGCGGGGCTAGGGAGATAGCGGAGAATCATTGACCGCTGCTCCGAAGTAAACACCAGCGTGATTTAAGGCTCGCTAACAGCCTCAGCTGTTCGCTCTCCGCTCATAAAAAACACCGGAGCCTCGTGTTCTAAGGTCTTGTTTCTTGTGTCGGCCATTTTGTTCTCGCTCTTTCATCAAACGACTTTGAGGTAACTCCAGATGTGCGGTACATCAAACCTGATTTTCGGCAAAGATAATTAAGTATAACATCTGGCGTCTACATGTAAAAACATGACCTTGAGGAGAGTAAATAGTTGTAATAACCATACCAATTGAATTAGCAACTGTTTGCATGAATTATTGAAATTACAAGCTGTGAGTGGCGTCCGCCCAGGTTGAATGACAATAGTTGCAGCCTGTGTGTATAGTGCAGTGTGTAAGCAGTGTGTATGTGGCGCCGACTGATTGATATTCAAGCCAAGTGTGTTTTCCACTCTCTGCCTACTATCTGCCCTGCGTCTGTTCATCCCCACATCCATCAATCTAGCCAGTCAGCTTGAAGCGAAACACAGAGCGAGAGAGAGAGAGGGAGCGATAGAGAGAGAGAGAGAGAGAGAGAGAGAGAGAGAGAGAGGGGGAGAGAGAGACCAAGGAAGACAGAGACAGAGAGGGTTACCTAACAAAGCGAGAGGAAGAGAAGGGAACTGGTGAATGAGAATGAAACGAGTGGGAGGGAGGGTGACGGAGAAAGAAAGACAGAGAGAAAGGGAGAGGAAAGAGAGAGAGAGAGAGAGAGAGAGAGAGAGAGAGACATAGATAAAGGGAAAAGATTGAGCTCTACAGGTTTCCTCTGAGGCTAGCCGGAGCTGGATAATAGAGAGGAGTGCAGCGACGGAGCGGGACAATCAATCTGCATGCTCGGCTGGCATATTGTGTTAGCTGGGAAATGGGAAGACAACACAGCACTCACTGTGGGGATTAACGGCACTCATGGCAGCATGGGACTGCTCTCTCACACACACACACACACACACACACTCACAGAAGCACACACTTCCATGCATGCATGCACATAAACACACAGAAAGCCACACACACATGCACAAACATACATAATCTATACCTATATCTATATTCATGCGTGAGAGACTGTATATACGCTATAATGTACAATGTATTATGCTGACAGGTTGAAGAGTTAAATGAATGATTCAAAGGAGGTGGGAAGCACAGTGGGCAAATGCACACACACACACACACACATATACACACCACTTCTCGGGGAAGGAAGGCGTCCTCCTGCCGCAGCACCAGCAGCCCCACAGCCCCACCCATGGGTGTGGCCCTGAGCAGTGACACCACCTCTTCCTGGGTCCGCCCGTTCAGATCCACCCCGTTCACCTGGACAGGAGACACAGTGACTGGGTTCAGCTCAACACGGCTTACACAGAGACGACACACACCGTGTTGATCACACCCTCCCAAGTCCCGAGCGAACGCCTCATGCGTTTAGTGTTGCATAGTGTAATCCTTTATGCAAATGAGTCGCACTGTGGGATAAAGCGACTTCAAAAGCTTTGCCCATTCGCGCTGCATATGATGCAGTTTCAAAATGTGTTTATTGATTTCATTCTAAAATGCTGTGTTTCAATTTAAAAACTTCACAAAGGTGTGATCAAGTCAACTTTGCTCGAGTCCCAAGACCGTCTCAAGTCTTGAGCCACAAGTCTCAAGTCTAAATATAGAACACCAGAGTCAAGTCCAAGTCAAATCCATGTCATTAATATCAAGTCAGAACAAATCTAGAGTCCAGTATCAATTTAATATCTTAAAGAAAACAACATATCTAGGACTTTTCAATGTAATATGGTAGGATAAAAACTCGGTAAGTGCATCATGAGTTTATTTAAAGACCCAAGTCACCAGAACCAAAGTCAAGTCTCAATTATTCTCTTCATGCATCAAGTCAAGACTCAAGCAGTTAAATTTGTGACCCGAGTCTGACTTGAGTCCAAGTCATGTGACTCGAGTCCCCACCTCTGCAAAATCATAAATCAATCCTTAAAATACAATGCAGATGTTTTCATCCTGAATAGTTATTATTATTTGGGGGTCTTCATTCTATAAAAGTAACAGTCACATTTTTCATACAGGGATCCTCTCATTTTGGAACAAATTATGATCCTCCAGGTAAATAAATCGACATCGTCCAGGTAAATAAAGTGCACTGACCATGATGGACGAGCTTAAATTGTCGATTACATCAGCCCCTGCACACACGGGACGGGTAAAGTGTCACGGCACCCTCACACATTCTCACCTCCAGCAGCCTGTCTCCGGCCTTGAGGCGGCCATCTTGGATGGCAGCTCCCCGAGGCAGGATGTTCTTCACATAGATGGGTGCCGAGCCGCCGATGGGAACATCACGTGACGTTATGCTGAATCCCAGACCCTCGGGACCTACGGGATGGGAGACAAGAAGAGCAGGTCTCATGATGGATTATGGTTTTACCCCCGGGGCACTGAAGATATTCTACTCCTTCTGCAGCCACTCCTCTGGCTCCAGCTGCTGTGAATATGTTCACAGTCAATTTGCTTGGTTTACCAGCATTTTGCAGGATCTGATGCAACTGTAGGCAATAACTGTGGTGATATTCTAGACAGAAATTTGGTTTGGGTGTGCTGAAAGTGTGCTGAGTGATAATGGGTATGGGGTTGGGGTTATCAAGTGGGCATTTCCCATCACAGAGAGCTCAGAAGAAAAAGCACAGTCACGCCCCGGGGGAACATTTATGTTGTATGGCCCACTCCCATAAGTGCCTTGTGTTTGTATAATGCATAATCCATCCTATAGGCATTGTTTGTAATGCATCGACATGCATGTGGGTGGATGCGTTTTTTTTTTGTGTACATATGCATAAAGTTATTCCTGTAACCCACTAAGAGTATGTTTCACCAACAACCACTAAGAGCCTGTGTGTAATGTCCTTGACAACCCCAGCAAACAAACAAACATATTTTCCATTATTAATCAAGTTAAATACAGGAAATGAAAATAAATCCTGCATCCTGTCAGCTCAGAGTTCAAGTGGGTTTATAGAGAGTAAGTAAATCAGGGTTATATTGTGAGGCAAGGCAAGTTAATACTTCTAAAGTTAGAAGTTGGACTAACCCTAACCCTGTAATAAGTGAGGGGAAGGGAAGGCTTTCAATACAGTTCTCTGATATTTCATTGAAACCAGACACTGGATAACAGCCTGTGGTCAAGGCACATTAGACTGTCTAGGGCTACGAAGTGGTTTGAGTCTGTCCTGTAACCCGGGTGTCACTGGTTCGTTCCCTGCAACAGTCAATGTGTCCATCTCTGACACCTATGTTGAGATGTCTACATGTATGTGTTTCAAAGGGCCATGTGAAGAAGCTATTTCTTATTACATTGTGTGCAAGATTGCAAATGTAAAGAAAAAAAAAAAAAAAAAAAAAAAGATATCAACATAAGAACAATAGCCATTGTTGTATCAGCGCATTGGCCTAATCCTCAATGCCTGTCTGACTGAGCTGACGCAAGAATAGCAGAACACTTAACTATTCTGTTTCACATCCTCTACTTAATCCCCTACACTGATGAGCCAATCAACTTCCCACAGGCAGATGAGGTACGGTATTATACTCACCGGTAAATGCCTGTAGCGTTCTTGGGTTTAAATAGGGAGGAGGATCTTTGAAACTCCCATTAGCTTGATTAAGACATACCTAAGCAATTTCCTGTGCAGAATGGGATTCTTTGATTGATTTTGATACTCCCCGGGATTTGTGAGGAGACTAGTGTCTGATTCGAGCACATAAACAATGCGGGAGTTTAATCTACGCTCAGAGCTGTGGGCTTAAGTCGGCACTCAAAACAAAAACGGACGAGCCAAATGGCCTTTTGGGAGTTGCTGCTAATCCCGTGAGCGCCCGCTCCAATAACAGCAAACAAAATGTGGAATGAGAAAAGATAATATCGTCGACTGAAAACACTATAGATCTTCCAGGCGTATCCTGTTCAGAATGAAGTGTTTATCCAGGCATCATGACCAAGCATTGGAGAGGTGAGAGCCACTAGGAAAAAAAAACAAAAATAATGATAGACGCCTGGAACAAGTAGAAACAGCTAACAGCCAGGTTGGAATATGCAACAAGCAGCTGGGTTTTTTTAATTTTTTTTATTTCCTGGCTCGATTCCAGCCCCGAGAGAGGGAACAGATTTGGGTGGAAACTTCAGTGGGCATATGGTGCAGCCCTGTCGGACTCCTCACCGTGGCATTTGACAGCACACGGGGACCAGCGGCTGCTTAGCAACAAGCTCTCTGGCCCTGAGACCTGGCACAAACACCTGGTATCCTGTTGGCAGAGGTATGGACCAACTGTGCCAGCTGTCAGTCAAAGGCTACACCGCGGAGATCTCCCCAAGTTTCATTCCTGGCATCGCCTATCGCTGCACATTTCCGCCTGCCTAAACTGAAATCTTTTCTCTTCTTGTTCGGTGGGCTTGTCACCCTCTCTGTTCACCGCTCACATCGTTCTGGTGAACTCTGGATGTTTTTTAAGCCTGTTACATCATGGTTCACATTTTGCATGCTTCTGTGTTTGCTGTGTTTCTCAACAAACTGCTCCTACACTCGTCTTTGAAGTGCCAGATTGGAGCAATTGCTTGTTTATTCAGTTGGACTCCAGAGGCTAATAAAATACAATGGTTCCTTCTCATTTTTGAAAGGCTAATTTATTGGAATGCAAAGCACGAGGGGCAATTTTCACAGATCCTCTGGAAGGAATTAAATGATACTTCAGAAACGTCAGGTGATGTAATATGCCACGTAAGGACAGGCAAGACTTTGTTTCTGCACAAAAACTAAGAACCCTTCAGGCATTCGAGATTACAATTTTGTTTCTATACACTACCAGTCAAAAGTTTGGACACATCTGATTGAATGTACGAAATTTTTCATTCTTTTAAAGCCATTTTGATCTAAAGGCTTATGCTTACAGGCTTGAAATGTGTTTCTTAGACAAATATAAATAGTGAAGCTGATCCTATGTATGAATTTCTTTGCAAAGCCTTTGCTTTTCCATCAAGGCAAAGGGCGGCTACTTTAAAGAATCTAAAATATAAGATAGTTTTGATTTGTTTAACACTTTTTTGGTCACTGCATAATTCCATTTGTGTTATTTCATAGTTTTGATGTCTTTACTGTTATTCTAAAATGTGAAAAATAGTAAAAATAAAGAAAAATGTGTGTGTCCAAGCTTTTGACTGGTAGTGTATGTTTCACAGATTTTCCCCTAGTCCTACACTTATTGACAGCGCTCGTATTTAAGGCATTTACTCACTAAATTTTCTAACTCACCTTTCTTCAGCTGGATGTTGAGCCTTCTGCCGACCTTCTTGGCGTATCCGGCCGTGGGGGTGGAGCTTAGCACCCTCTGTGGCGACTGGGCGTGGCCTGTCGGGGGCTTGGCCGCAGAGACTGCCGGGTGAGGTAGAGGGGAGTAGGCGTCGCTCTGGTCCGGGTGAGGCTGGGGGTGGGGGTGAGGATGGGCGTGAGGGTGCGTTTGGGAACCGTGTCGGGACATCCTCTGCGGGGTGTGGTCCATGCCGGAGACGGTGCTGCCGGTCAGGGAGTCGGGGCTGAAGCGGCCCGAGGTGTAGGCCGGGTTCCTCTCACTGTGGGACAGCTGCTCGTAGTGGGCCTTCATGGACGACGGCACCACGTGGAACATGATGATCGGAGAACGCATGGCCTGGCGGAACATATTCTGGGCTCTGGATTGGGAAAGGGAGGGCGGGAGGGGAGGGAGAGGAGGGGGAATTTAGAGGGACAAGGATGGACGAAGGGAGGGAGGAAAAGGCGTGAGTGAGGGCAGAGAGGAGGACGTTAGAGGGAGATGAATGGGAAGATGAAGGAGAGAGGTAGGAAAAGGGAGGAAAGAGGAGGGAGGAAGGCAGGGAGAGGGGGAGGTTTGAAGGAGACAGTGGTAAGCGATATTAAGGTATCGTAGACCTCACACACACAAATATACATGCACAGTGGATGCATTTTCTCAGTCTTTATCAATCAAGCAACCACACACACCCCTACTTGTACACACATCTATACAGTGTAGCACCCACCCCCTAGCCAATCACTCTCTCACACACACACAAAATCCATCTTCGCCCACCTGCACATTCTGACATGATAATTAATACTTATTGCTAGAGTGAGCGGCTATAAAAAGAGACTCAACAGTCCCCGACAGCTCCATCACATAATCCCCTCATTTGGCTCCAGATGAAGGAGACCTCTATCCGTCGGATGGTTGCAGAAAATCCTCTTTAAACCCCCTTCGGTGTGAGCTAACGTACAGTAGGTGTGAACGGAAACTTATGTTGGCTGTCAGCACCCTGTAACAGGGGGGCCTTGTTAGCGCCACCTGTTTCAATAAAGCTGACTTTGGTATGCTTCTCCTCTCGGCCCGTGACAGCTGAACGGACGCTCGGGAAAATGCCGGGCCTCCCGATTTCGACTGCCCCACCCGCCGCGACTACAACTGGGCCCCCAGAGCGTTGTTTGGCGAAATTCCGGGCCCGTTTTTCCCAGCCACAAATAATATTCTCTGAGGAGGACGGTCTCGTCCCGGCGACTTTACGATTTCAGGCCGGATCGAGTGGCAGACGAGACGTAATCTGCTCCCTCATCGAGCTACGGTTAAAAAAACGCAAACCACTGCTGATGCAGTTGCAACACATGTTAAGTGGCAAATATGTTGTCTTATGCTTTCAATGGAGCTATGTATGGGAGCCTTATTCCCATACATTACTAGAGTTATGGCTCAGCCACAGTGGAGAACAGGACATTTTGACATGGCTGGGATTGAATTACTGTATTTTTCGAGGGACAACTCCATGGGACAGTAAAGCCTATTCATAATGCAACAGTGTGCTGTATGTGCGCGTGCGAGTAGTATTTTGCATTACTGTCGTCTTACAGAATGTATAACACCTATGAATTATATAGTTGAAAATATATTGTAAGCTATACATTTACGCTGACAGGAGCAACATAGATCATACACATGTATGCATCGCTGGATTTCAGCAGTTGCGTTGAGCGAGCACCAGCCTGTATGCAGAGTGAAGGTAAGCGTGCAGCATATAGCATCTAGAGCGGAGAGAGGGAGGGGGGTTAGCAGGTCGGCTGTGGTTAGGGAGGGAACGGGGGAAAGAGATGAGAACAACGCTGAAAAGCAGAAGCTGTGAGTGTTTATGCTGAGGCAGAGGCAGGCGTCCGACGGAAGAAGCAAGAAAGGGTTACGGTGGGAATCCAGTGGAGCTGTTAGCGAGATACAGGGGAGTAAACGCTGAGAGGATTGCAGGAACCACTTTAGCGATTGAGGGTGTGACCTACAAGAGTTAAACAGGGAAGGGTTAGCTTAGTTAGCATAGTGATGGGCAGCAGCAAAGCCCATGCACTTGCAGGGGAGAAGAGAGGAGGAGGAGAGGAGAGGAAAGGAGAGAGGAGAGAGGAGAGGAGAGGAGAGGAGAGGAGGGGAGAGGATCAAGGAGAAGAGATGAGAGGAGAGAATCAAGGAGAGGAGAGGAGAGGAGGAAAGAATCAAGGAGAGGAGGAGAGGAGAGAGGAGAGAGGAGAGGAGAGGAGGAGAGAATCAAGGAGAGGAGGAGAGGAGGAGGAGAGGAGAGGAAATGAGAGAGGAGAGGAGAGGAGAGGAGGGGAGAGGATCAAGGAGAGGAGAGGATCAAGGACAGGAGATGAGAGGAGAGGAGAGGAGAGGAGAGGAGGAGAGAATCAAGGAGAGGAGAGGAGAGGAGGGAAGAGGAGAGGAGCGAGGAGAGGAGAGGAGAGGAGAGGAGAGGAGGGGAGAGGATCAAGGAGAGGAGATGAGAGGAGAGGAGAGAATCAAGGAGAGGAGAGGAGAGGAGGAGAGAATCAAGGAGAGGAGGAGAGGAGGAGGAGAGGAGAAGAGAGGAGGAGGAGAGGAGAGGAAATGAGAGGAGAGGAGAGGAGGGGAGAGGAGAGGATCAAGGAGAGGAGAGGATCAAGGACAGGAGATGAGAGGAGAGGAGAGGAGGAGAGAATCAAGGAGAGGAGAGGAGAGGAGGGAAGAGGAGAGGAGCGAGGAGAGGAGAGGAGAGGAGCAAGGAGAGGAGAGGAGGGGAAAAGAGAGGAGAGGAGAGGAGAAGAGAGGAGGAGGAGAGGAGAAGAGAGGAGGAGGAGAGGAGAGGAAATGAGAGAGGAGAGGAGAGGAGGGGAGAGGAGAGGATCAAGGAGAGGAGAGGATCAAGGACAGGAGATGAGAGGAGAGGAGAGGAGGAGAGAATCAAGGAGAGGAGAGGAGAGGAGGGAAGAGGAGAGGAGCGAGGAGAGGAGAGGAGAGGAGCAAGGAGAGGAGAGGAGGGGAAAAGAGAGGAGAGGAGAGGAGAAGAGAGGAGGAGAGAATCAAGGAGAGGAGAGGAGAGGAGAGAAGGGAAGAGGAGAGGGGAGGAGAGGAGAGGAGAGGAGAGGAGGAGAGAATCAAGGAGAGGATCGAGGAGAGGAGAGGAGAGGAGAGGAGAAGAGAGGAGACAGTAGAGGACTTGGGAGGAGAGGATCGAGGAGCTGAGTTGAGGTATAACTAGAGGAGATGAGCAGAGGACAGCCAATGAGGTCCTAGAAGCAAATCAAACAGGAAGTCAAGGGACCAGCGGAGCTCAGCGGAGGCTCCTGCAAGCTGTCGTCTTACTGTTCAAAGCGGATGTTTCGCAGGTCTCCGTTATTGATACGGACGATACAGTCGTTCTCCTGGAAGAGGCCCTGCTGCTCGGCCTTGCCTCCTCGCTCCAGACGCTTGACCAACAAGCCTAGAGTCCTGAAATGTTCAAAAGTACGTATTAATAACAAGATGCAAGAGGAGCTTCGGGATTCAGTATGGCTGCTTTGCTGTTGCCAGGGAAGGCCTTGAGGAAGAGTCCACTACACCATCTACTTGTCTGGGATTATAATCACAGCAACCTCGAGTAACCTCAGGGTTTCTAATAGGGCTGAAAGACACTGACAAAAAAATCTAATTGCGATTATTTGACAGAATATTGCAATTGCGATTTAAACTGCAATTCATATCATAAATTCTTGTCATACATTTTTTTGAACTTTAAAATAGTTTAAAGAAAAGTGATTTTGTTAAAGAAAAATAGATGTCAGTGTGCAGGATTTACTGAGTTTGAGTATGATGAAAGGTTTTCACCAATATTGTACTTGATTCATGGACCAAAGATTACCTGCAGCGCTAAAACACCTTTAGAAATCCAGTTTGGACGCCTCTCTGTCTTAAGCAATTAGTTGCTGCCTCTGCGATTTGGAAATCACAGAAGCTCATATTGCGATTTCGTTTTTTTTTTTTTTTTTGATGAATTGTTAAGCTCTAGTTTCTAAGTTAAAAAAATATATACTTGAAGAAATGTCCTATACTATTACCCATGTTTGTGCCCTTTATTTCAGCTTTGTTACCGTATACACAACTCATAAGGATTCTAAAGTTCACCCAAAAGCTTCTCTATCCTCTCTTCGGACTATAAAATCCAGATTTTGCATTTGTCATGCTATGCGTCATGTCGTTGATGATCTGTGTGGTTTAATTTCTACTGATGCAAAGATTCCTCTTCCCACGGTCAGGTGGCTATCACAGAATCAGAGTATGTACCGTGTTGTGTTATGAAAAGCCACTTCAGTGAAAGAAAAGAAGGTTGCCTAATTGCTGCCTCCACTGCACGGTGTAGTACTTGTACCGACTGTACAGTGTGGTCCTCGTGACATTTGCATCGTCAGCGTACCGACGAGGCTTACGAGAGAAAGCAATCACAGTTGTTTAGGGCCTGCCTTCACATTAGGGTGCATCTGGAGGCCGTGTGGGGGAGGCGCCTCTTCAAAAGCAATCACCGCTTTCAAAACCCCCGTCTGCGGATCCGCGGGGGTCTTTGCTGCGCAGGTGTTCATTTCCTAACCCCTTGGGACTCCCCACTCCCCTCATCCAAGCTGACGTACTTAAGCAAAAAAAAATAAACAGTATTTTCAGGGAGCGATGGAAAACGGCACCATTGAGCATTTTGGGGGCGGTGGGTGCTGGAGAAATGCTGGTCTATCGTATTGTGGCACTTGGACCGTGCTGAGCTGCAACGGTTGTCGCCCTGTAATCTGGCGTGGCAAACCAGCTTATGCCTCCCCGCACGGCCGCAGCGAGAGGCTGACTTCACCTGAAAGGGCAGCGCGCGGATTATACACCGCAGTCTGAGGGAGAAAATCAACCGCGGGTAGGAGAGACGGCACAAACCTAATCGAGTCTTCTTCGGTATGCGGTCTGTGTCCGTGTGTATTGAGGCTTTCTGAGGCGCTGAGAGCGAACGTCGCCTAGGTAAATCCGCTTGATTTTAGGGTTTAATACTTGCCCTCTTCCCAAGGCTTATAATTCAATATGGATGGGAATGTGATTACAGAGAGGGCAGAAAAGTTCAGGAGTTGCGAAAGTTCAGAGACAATTCCCCTGATTGAATTTGAGTGAGAACACAATGCGATTTGCTGCGAGGGGGCTATTTCTCTGATGAAAGTTGGGCATCTTAATCTCGGGATAACGCTCGCCCTGACATTTCCCCAATAAAAGAAAAGTGCATTATAAATGTGCTTTTAGGTTGATTAAGTCGGGCAGTGAGAAAAGTGATATGATCTCGATTCTCAATAAAGCGTGACAGCGAGTTTTGTAGACACTGATCATATTTGTGAGACTGGGGCCAGAGTCATGCATAAAGAGAGTTTGGACATTTGTGGGTTTTTAGCTGGCTTTGTGCCGCTGGCTTACCCTAAATACAAACCTTATTGCTGTGGTAGGAAATAAGAGACTGCGCTTGTAGACTTTGTAATGTAAAACGATATAAAGTATTATTACCGTCTTAAACTGGCCTACGCTGCTTTTATGAGCTTTGAACACTCTTCCAGGGGTAAGAAGGGCCTCCATGTTCACTTCAGGTTTGAAAAACAGTTTTATCCTGGATGACATGTGGCTTAACTCAGTATTGAGGTTTTGAACTGGATTCTCAGTCAAACTTTGTGAAGGAACGTCCTAAAAACTGCCTCTCTGCGTATATCCAAACCAGCTGTGACATTCCTCTCATTCCATCACAGCTTTGTTCCAGCAGAGTGTGTGTTCTGTGTGTGTGTGTGTGTGTGCATATGTATGCTGTGCATGCATGTGTGTGTGTGTTGTGTACACTGCTCAGTGTAACCTTTTCATCATGTAAAACCGTTGCGACAGGAGCCACAGAGAAAAATGACAGTCACCTGCAAAACCTAAACAACCGTGATTGATCGCTGTAAACTGGCAAATGGCTTCATGATGCAGATGTGCAAACTTCTGTGTGTGTGTGTGTGTATGTGTGTGTGTGTAGCATAGTACTTGTGTGAGTGGCTGTGGATGAAGAGATTATACATAGGTACCAAAGAGAAATGTGTGGTATGCGTGTGTGTGTGTGTGTGTGTGTGTGTGTGTGTGTGTGTGTGTGTGAACGCCGGACCACCAGAGGAGACCGCAGGAGAGAACACAGGTGATCTGACTTACGTCTCTCCAAGGTACATGCAAGTTTCAGAAAGCCAAATTTAAGACTTTTTAAGATATTTTTAATGCTATTTAGAACTGAATTTAACACTAGAAGGGCCAATGGATTTCGTGGGAATACAAGAGGGCCGATAAGTTATCAACTGAAGCGGGTAAATTCAATTATAACTACTATTTAGTTGTGTGATATTGAAAATCTTACAACACTGGTTTGTATAGAAAGTGGTTCTAGAAAAAGTCATGGAGAAACATTTTGAAAGCGGAGATATTTAAATCCTAAAACTCAGAAAAAAAGCCGTCAGTTGGGTAGAGCTCAGTCTTTCTAGTGTTAAACCAATTAAAAAAAGAACAACAAAATAAAGAAACAAAGTTGGCAAAACCAGCCCAGGAACAAGGACAACAGGAAATTAATTGTTAAGGGACATGAAGTCCAATTATGTTTAGTAAAGCACATACGATGAAAAACAAAACGTGTTTTGCATATCGTACCACTAACCCTGTTCCATATTAATCATAGAGTGGACATGCAGCGCAGAGAGACCTGAAGAAGAAAATAACTCCTCTAATAACTGTATTTAAGATATTCTAATACGGTTTAAGGTCTTAAATTTAGACATTTTTAGGACTTTTTCAGACTTTTTTTTTTTTTCTCCCTCCCTCTTTTCAGCCATTTTTACCTGCGGTCCCTGGCACTGAAAGGCACCACGTGGATTCCCAGGGGCCCGCCGTCGTTTGACACCTCCACCAGTTTGACTATGTCTCTGGGAGACGGTGATGGATGGATGACAGAGAGATGGGATGGGTGGGGGGGATGGGTGGGAGGGGGAGATGAGAGGGGGTGACACCATGTGGGCAAAAAACAAAACATGAAATAAGATGGAAGAAATGGAAGAAATAGGATGACAACAACAAAACAGAGGTGAATAAATGAATAAAACAGGAAACAGGAAGGTGTTGGGAGGAGAAAAACAAAAACAAAAGAAAGACAAGAAAATAGTGCGGTCCAAACAAATCAAGCACACATAAGGGATAACAAAGAACGCTGAGGCTTCTCCCAAATCCTCTCACACATTTAGGCTTGAGACGATCTTTACGAGGGAAAGATAAGCTTGATATTCCTGCAGCACTACACAAGGGTTTCATTCCAAAACGTTACATATCCATTTTCAAAACAATCTTACCTGACGCTCACTGCTCAGTATTGATGAAAGCGGATGACAGAATACTCCACAATGTTGTTATTTCCTAAGTACGGTGCTCAAGACGGCTAATGATGTCATTAAAATGTCATTTTGTCAGACTAGGTGTCGTATTTTTCAAACGGAGGATATCTCTCATTTAGGAATGAAACTCTTCAAAGGAGGATAAACCCAATCTGCTATTACTACACTTGGAGGTGCAATAAAATAGAAAAAAGAAAAAAAATAACACTGATGCTGACTGATGCTGCCTTAGTGGTTTTATCAGCAACATTATGACTTGAAGCAGTTTTCCTCCAGTCGTTTGTGGTGCAGATAGAGACCGGCTGAGGTTGAAACATTGCTGATTAAACCGCTTTCAGAGCATCTTTCTTCTGGTTCGTTGCCTTTTGTATCAACTGGTCAGGATTGTGGATGTGAATAGGCAAAAAGCACTAACTGAGTGAGAAAAGTGAGGAAGAATTGGACTGGTTATCATTTAATTGCATTTACGGGGATGATTTTTGTTTATATGAAAACAAAACCCTAATCAAAAAAGCAGTTACAGCTGTTTGCCTTTGCACAGCAGCATACTCTACCTGTTGGTATATTTTGGATGGAAAAACATCTACACAGAGGCTTGGAGCGTTTTTACAACATGGCAAAGCTAATGGAGGCAGAGTTTTGATACAATGAGTATGATTAGCTCAGGGAAAATAGGCCCCTTGTTGACAACTGAGAGGCGGGAGAAGGCAGACTCTCTTGGAAATCATATGAATAATAATACCTTACCTGCATATTAAACTGGAAGCATGCAACAAAGCAAAATAACAAAACAAAACACAGTTGTTAATATCACAGGCAGAATGGGTTAGTGCGTGGGCGAGGGCTGCTGGTCAGACGAGGATCGTTTTGCTCCCACAAAAGAGAATTATGTAAATCAGGAGACGGGGGGGGGGGGGGGGTTTAAAATGAGATTTTCCACAAACAAACCTCCAGATTACAATACAGAATCTGTTGGTCTACCTCTACAGTGTTTATTACTGTGTGAGGGGAAAGATAGAACAGTGGACAGTGCTGATTTTCCCAGTTCACGACATGACAGTAAAAAACAAACAAATAAAAAACAGGTTTCATTCCAAAACTCGATATCCATTTTGAGAAAGAGCTGTCACCTTGAAATGTATGACTCAATATTTCCAAAAAACAGATAATCTACATATTTTAGAAGCAAATGACTGTAAATAACTTAAATGATATTCCAATAGTTTCCCTATTAGATCGGTATTATTTTGTAAGAGTCGGTGTCACTCTTTCCAAATGGTGGATACCGCATTTTGGAATCAAACTCCTCAAACAGTCTTCTATGCAATCACCCGTCCAGTGTTACTTGGTTATTGACTTTCATCAGTTTTCAGACATGGCAGGAAAGGGAGGTTAGGATTAAGTAAGGAAAACCCCCGGTCCGTGATTGGAGGACTTACTCTAGTGACCTCACGGGGGTGTGGTCCATGCAGGAGTCGGCTCGGCCAACCGGCTCGATCCTCCCGTTCTCTTCCTCTCTGGCCTCCTCCTCCTGGAAAAAACACACAAGGAAGAAGAGACAGTGAGATGACATCAAAGGTGCATGTCAGGTCCATGCAACACCGCGAGTTTGAATATGAATCAAGACTTTGGTTGCATGTCATCATCCCTCTCTCATTCCTGTCTTTTCTGTCTCTCTCTGTAGTGCAGAAATGCCTTAAAATGAATCTTTAAAAGAGAAGATTACATCAAAAACTGATTAAAATGAAACCAAAAAGATCCAATATGGCATTAGAACAAAAGGTATCCAGGTAACCGTCCCAGAATCCATCAGACTGACCGATGCTCCTTTAAATGTGATGAGGATCCCTCAATCACCAACAAAATGAACATCGACCATGCTGATGTCCAGCGGCCAATTTGAGCTCGATGATTGCTAGCTCTAGGGCCAATGGTGTTTCAGCAGTAGGCGGGCTTTATGGCAACACTCGTATTTGATTGGCTGCTGATAGCAAATGTCAAAAGACTTTTCCTCTCCGGCAAACAAGGTGGCCAGGGCTGAAATCGGTCGACGTTTCTGCGGTTGTAGAAAATGAAGACTTCCGGCAGATAGTTTCTTGAGCTGCAGCTGACGTGTACGCACAGAAAAACAAGTAAAACCTTTAACTTAAAGTACAACTGTCTTTCACAAGCTAGAATTTAGCCTAAGCTGCTAACCTGATGAAGCCAAGAGGACATGACCGGCGGCGGTCTTCCAGAAGTATAAAAACACATAGAGATGCCCTTTAAAAAAAAACAAAAAAGAAACGTATATCCTCAAAACTACATAGCCTTTGTTCGCCCCTGGTATTAACTGTGGACACTTGGTGCGTGCCTGTTTGAATAGTGAAGCTGAGCCTCATGACATGTACACACATACACACACACACACACACACACACACACACACACACACACACACGGCCGAGAGAGCAAAGAGGAGAAAAATGAGAAGCGAAGAAAGGAGGTCATTAAAATTTCATGGTGACACCGGAGAGGGGAGGACGGCGAGGAGGCAGCGCAGGCCTCCCCGGCAACCCGCCACGGCAACCCGCCACGGCAACCGGCCGCCTCATCAGTATGAAAATGAACCCGCCGTTACCGTGGCTGCCGTACGGTTGCCATGACACTTTGGGCGCCTGGAGGACGTACAGCGAGAGGGCGGCGAGTGTGTGTGTGTGTGAGTGAGAGTGTGTGTGTGTGTGTGTGTGTGTGAGAGTGAGAGAGAGAGAGAGAGTGTTCTGGGACTTTTGACTGCCGTCGTTCTATTTAAGAAGAGACTCACGCTGGCTCAAAGCATGGACTGTCAGAATGAAAAAGAAAGAGGACAATTCTGACTTGCAGCTTTGTGACAGAGCGGTGGAGATGAGTGTGAGATGTGTGTGTGTGTGTGTGTGTGTCTGTGTGTGAGGCAGAGAACTGGTAGATGTGTGTGTAGGTTGAAAAAGGCAGCAGACAGATAAAAGAAAAAAACACAAGCACACATGAAAAAGCACACAAATATACAAATCCATGCACATGTACACACAAATGCACCAATGCATGTGCAGACACACACACACACACACACAGCACACACCAGACAGCGAGACATAACAGATCAATAAGCACATGCATGCCCAGACACGCAACACACACATACACGTATACACAACCTTGGACACATTTGCGTACGCATGCACTCACTCACACAGACACACACCAGGGAGATAAAGCACTCACAGGAGGAACTAGATAAGGAGGCATAAAAACCAATAAGCACACACACACACATCAGTGCTCACACACACACACATACACACACATCTACACCCAGAAGGTTATTCAAGGGTTCTTTGGTTGGGGTGGTGGTTGTTATAGCACCATACTGACTCAAAAAACCCTCTGATTTTTACAATATACTAAAAAAACTGGCAAATCAGAATGAAGAAGCCAGTGAGTTCCTTTGATACGACTGGACTGCATCTCTTCATGCACTCTGAAGAGGTTCTGCTATGGTACAAACATTAAGAACCACTTTCTGGTACTGTATAGAACCCTTTTTGTTAGGATTGTACGCACACAGCTATGCACCCATGATCATATACAATCAACACAGACACACACACACACACACACACATACTATAATGGAAGAGTACTAGGGCCACATGTGAAGAATGTATTTGAGTTGTGAGAATAAAGTCAGAATTCTGAGTTCTGAGTCTGACTTTATTCTTACAATTCTGTCTGTAATCTCAGAATTTTGCCTTTATTCTTAATCTCAGAACTCAAATTCTTCACATTTGGCCCTAATCCTCTTCCGTACACTATAGAACACACATGGAGGCCAGATAAGGAGACAGACAGACACAATAACAAACTCAAAGAGCCTCAGAAACACATCTGACACTATTCAATATTCAGTATTCATCACGAGACGAGGAAGTGAGGCAGGGGGAAGTTGGAGAGGCAGAGGAGTCGCTCCGCGCCGTCTGAGGGACGGCAAACGAGATCCGGCGTTCATCGCGGCACACGCAGGCGGCTCACAGCCACGCCGTTTCAACACACACCGTCTCCGAGGATCTGGGCTCTGATTCCACTCTGACAATCTATTCTAATGTCTAACAGACAGGGCGTGTGTGTGTGTGTGTGTGGGTGAGAGAGAGAGAAAGAGAGAGGGAGAAAGGTGGAGCGAGAGAGAGAGAGGGAAGGAGAATGAGAGAAAGGATGAGACTGTCTGAGAGAAAGATAATGCTGGAAATCCAGACTTTCCCCCCCCATACTTTTCCTTCATACATTTCTACTTAAAGGTGCTACTTACTCTCAGTGCTAGAGTTTCTCACAATTAAGACTACATTTCCCATAATCCTTGTTGCTTCCTGTCCCCCTTCCCCATCCCTAGCGTCTTTGGCTTTACCGAAGAGGATCAACATGTTGGAAGTGATTTTTCCATCGGCCTCTCACTCCTTTTACTGTCCTCTTCCTGTTTTGTGCCATAAAGCAATCTGCATTTGTGCCGTAAAGATTTACCGCCAAATCCGACCCGGTGACACACAATGTAAAATGCAGCGTAGAGGCCGGTAGAGGCCGATAATCTTCTCAGCGATGGTCTTGTTTGTTTACAGTAATTACCGTAAATCCTCTAATAGTGGCCTGTAGTCAATTAAAAGCCGGGTCTCCGATAATGGCCGGGGGCGTGGTCGACACGAACAAATAAAGGCCGGCCTCAAATACAGGCCGGGGAAAAAAACAAAGGAAACAAGACTAGGTCAAAACCTAGTATATGGCTGGACCGTGTCCGTCTCCTCTCTCCGCCACTGTCCTCTCCACCGCGCCCACGGCCCGCATTGATCCTCCCGATCCAAGCCCCGGACGCCCGGTGACGCATCGGCGTCGGGACCCCCGCCGAAATCTCAGCCGGATCACCGGGAACACATCGCCGCCCAGGTTCAGTTAGCTTCAGTTAGCTTCAGCTTACATGCACACAATGGTGGATACCGGTAAACTCCTGCTGCCTGTTATATAATGTAACTGTAGTTTGTAGTAACGTACAAGTGCCACAAGACGGCTCGGCCGGCGGAAGTCTCTGGAGTGTGCCGTCGTCGATTACCATAATTATCGTAATGCATTGCAGTAACAAAAAAAACACTACCTAACGTACCCCAACAGAAGCAGATCAGAAAACAAGGAGGCTTCGTACTAAAATATGAGCAAATATACTTATCAAAAAGAGGGAATTAGAAATAAAGGCCTGTCTCTAATATAAGCCTGCTTCCAATAAAGGCCTGGTACCCTCTGCAGTTGAGGTAAATAAAGGCCCGGGGCCAATATTAGAGGATTTACTGTACACTAATGTATCAGAATTATTGCAGTAATTATGTGTTGATGTTAAAATCCTACACAATGCACCTAACATGTTGTTGTATTGTAGGTTATGCATGTTTATATAACCCCCCAGTGCTGTATTGTTGTTTATTTTCTGAGAGGAGAGGAGAGGAGAGGAGAGGAGAGGAGAGGAGAGAACTAAATAAACCAAAACAGAGCAGAGCGCAGCGGGGCAGGCCTGAGCAGACCAGAGCGCCATAAGAACATAATCAAAACTAGGTGGTATCAGTCATGAATAAAACATCGGCAGCCTCTTCCAAGACAAACATTAGCAACAACTCCGGCCCCGACACGAGCGGTGCGATTGATAGATGGAGCAATCAGCCTTCATTTCGCTCAGCTTCCCCCTCGCAGGTCCAGGAGCAGCCACTCGGAAAGGCGTCGCCGCACTTTCCGAACCACGCCATCGGGACGTCGCCCATTCCCGCTCGCCGGGAGTGGGCCGGGCAGGCGGATAGATAGCCGCATTAATAATTCAGGGCTGAGTCGGGGGGTTAATGGCTAGCGGGCAGACAGGCAGGCAGGTATAGGGATGGCCGGCCGATGTGTTTTCCAGCCGAGTCATTGTTTGTTTCCTGGATGTGGAGAGAGAGAGAGAGAGGCGGGCAGGCAGTATTCAGGCTTGGGGGCTCATTAAAGATTAATAGGAGAATCCATTGGGGCCTGTCCTTTCTATCTCTCAGACTAAATGAAGTGGTCTGCGCCTTGTGTGTGTGTGTGTGTGTGTGAGAGAGAGGGGGAGAGAAAGAGGGAGTGGAGTAGTGCTGCACTTTAATGAAGTGCTGCCCGCTCCCCTTTCCTGCCAGACTTGACCAGACTGTCATTTACACACTCATGTGGACGCATGTATACTGACACACAGGCAGGGAGGCAGTGGAGGGTAAACTCACCTAGACCCAGTTTACCCACCTTTTTATTTGCAGGGAAAGATTTTATCCACCGTAATAGACTGACATAAATCTTTAGGACTTAAATTCATAATAAACCGCAAAGTAACCCAGAACAGATGAACGGATGTAAATTCAACATGTATATTTGCCAAAATGAAAGCTGAAACAACATCCGTAATTGTTCGTAGCTGCTACTTGCATCGTTTTGTGAATTTAGCACCTAAATATCCTTCTGATATTAGTTCAAAACAGTTTCCAAAGCTGTTTTAACATGACTTTTTACTAATAATATCACATTGTGAAAAGTTTGTGCTCATTTGGGTTGATATTGAACTTGGCCACATCACCATCCATGCATGAAATGCTTGCTGGGAAGTGGTATGAAACTGATATGTTATATAAAGTATATAAAGATAGAATCCTGTATGGAAAAAGGTATAAATTCATGTTTTTTGAAAGTTAATTTGATTTTTGTTGGTGGTTGTTTGCCTTCTGATCATCGACTGGAGATGATAGTTAACCCACCATTTAATTTACCACTACCTCACTGCATATAGGTGGGTACAGACATGCACGCACATACACACACATTCACATGCACAACTGAGGAGCATGCACGTTTTTAAACCTGAAAACGGAAGCTATTTTTTCTCATAGGCAATTAAGAGGCACATACTGTACTTGAACACACAAACTATCATATTTGTGTGTGTCTCTTTTTCTCTTTCAGTCAGTCTTACACACACACACATACACACACACACACACACACACACACACACAGACACAGAGAAGACATCCCTCATTGTTAACTGGTATCTGTCTCCTGTCCAGCAGTGCTCCATATGTTCACATCCGGAGGAAACTCTGAACCGTAGACCATAAATTAGTCTTAACCTCTAACCTCTAACCTCAAGACCACTACACACTCACCATCTGGTGAGAGAGAGAGAGAGAGAGAGAGACAGGGTGGAAAAGAGAGAGAGAGAGATAGAGAAACATACAGAGAGACAGTTAAAGAAAAAGGAGACGACAGACAGAAGGATGCAGGGACAGAGAGGAGACAGAGAAAGTTCAAGACTAAGTTCAAGTAATAATCTGCAACATTTTTATATAAATAAATGTCCATTATGCTACTCTGTCAGCTCCAAGCTCC
>NC_136009.1:25936958-25954458 GCF_048128805.1 Centroberyx gerrardi
ATCGTTAGTATTGGTTGCTTGTGGTTTTAGTGATCTAGGAATTGAAGATTATTCTACTGTTGCATTCATTGTAAAGTTGCTCTGGATATGAGTCAGCTAAATGTCTAAAACATCATAAAAATGCTTGGTTTCAATGAGGAATGCTGTCATAATATATAGGTAGGACTGATGGGTTTTGAAGTCTGATACCAATACTGGTATTTTAGGATTGAAGCTGCCGATTGAAGCCAATATTTAATATCTTTAAATATGATCATTATCATGCCAACAAATTACAACTATTCAGTGTTTCCCCCAGAATTGTATTCTTATCAGGGTGGAAAAGCCTCTGCAGCAGCATTTTGGACACTAAAACTCTCCACTGAAACCCAGACTGATGAAACTCTTTTAGTGTCAGCAGCTCTTTACGGCAGAGTGACCCAAACCACCGATTCAGTGGGCGAGAAACTCTGGGACACATTACTGCCTTTAAATGAAGAATTACTTTCCAAAAACCATAATCAAGCAATTAAATGAATCAATAAAATATGTAAGGAGAATAACATTTCATTGAAGGTTTTACAGATACTTTTATGCAGCTGTGGTCAGGGAGAAACTCTTGATTGTGCTATTTAGACGTATATATATATATATATGACGCAACTAAAGCCTCCAAACAAGCTACCGCTCCTTCTGAGGTGGAACAGGGTTTTTGGCAGAAACCCCCCTCCCTCACCCTCATCCTCCTGCTACGCCCCCCTCCCTCATCCTCCTGCTACGCCCCCCTCCCTCATCCTCCTGCTACGCCCCAACTCTCCGAGGCCTTCTGGCATTTCAGCGGTGTGGATAGATTATTTAGACAGTAATCAGCCAAAGTCAGGCCGAACGTTGATGTAGGCCCGCCTCCAACACATACTGACAGAACCAGCTTGACTTGGCTCTCCAAACAATGTCAAACATGACACAGGTGGGGGTGGAGGGCCGTGTGTGTGTGTGTGTGTGTGTGTGCGTGTGTGTGTGGGAGAGAAAAAGAGGGAGAGTATGACATTGAGTGTGTGTGAGAGAGATGTGCATATAAGTGTCTGCATGTGTGTGTGAGAAGAAAAAAAAAATGTGACATTGAGTGCACACTATTGAGTGTATGCGATCGTGTGTGTGTGTGTGTGTGTGTACCATATGTAAACCATATGAGGAATGGGCCCCTGTGTCAACTGGAATGCTTCAGATGGAACAGGCATGCGTGTGCGCACATGCACGTGCACACACACACACACACACACACACACCATGATGACCATGATGTCTCTCTCTCTCTTACACATGGAGAGCGAGAAAGGCAGAGAGACCGAGGGGGAGAGAGAGAGAGAGAGAGAGAGAGAGAGAGAGAGAGAGAGAGAGAGAGAGGATGAACAGACATAGGAAAGAGAGAGTGTGGAGGGAGAGAAAGTGCAAGTGAGACAGAGAGAGAGAGAGAGGCAGAGAGAGAGAGTCAGAGAGACACAGAGAGAGAGAGAAACAGAGAGAGGATGAACAAGCATAGGAAAGAGAGAGAGTGTGGAAGGAGAGAAAGTGCAAGAGAGACTCAGAGAGAGAAAGAGAGAGAGAGAACAAGCATAGGAAAGAAAGAGAGTGGAGGGAGAGAAAGTGCAAGTGAGGCAGAGAGAGAGTGAGAGAGACAGAGAGAGGATGAACAAGCATAGGAAAGAGAGAGTGTGGAGGGAGAGAAAGTGCAAGTGAGACAGAGAGAGAGAGAGGCAGAGAGAGCGAGTGAGAGAGACACAGAGAGAGAGAGAGACAGAGAGGATGAACAAGCATAGGAAAGAGAGAGTGTGGAGGGAGAGAAAGTGCAAGTGAGACAGAGAGAGAGAGAGGCAGAGAGAGCGAGTGAGAGAGACACAGAGAGAGAGAGAGACAGAGAGGATGAACAAGCATAGGAAAGAGAGAGTGTGGAGGGAGAGAAAGTGCAAGAGACTCAGAGAGAGAAAGAGAGAGAGAGAACAAGCATAGGAAAGAAAGAGTGGAGGGAGATAAAGTGCAAGTGAGACAGAGAGACAGAGAGAGAGAGAGAGAGAGAGAGAGAGAGAGAGAGAGAGAGAGAGAGAGAGAGAGAGAGGGTGAACAAGCACAGGAAAGAGAGAAAGTGTGGAAGGAGAGAAAGCGCAAGTGAGCAACTGAGAGAGAGACAGTGATACTCTCTCTATGTGATATGTGCATGTGTATATTCTTGTAGAGTATTTCCTCTTTGTGATTATGGTTAAATGTATTTTTTTCCTCTACATATTTTCTCTACATTTTCATGGTGGGTTTGAACCACTTCTGCTTGTGTTTTGCTTTTATTGCTTTCATGTAAAGAGCACTGAGTTTCCCTGTGCATGAAATATGCTTCACAAATAAAGTTTGACTTGACTCTGACCTGCCAGGAAAACCACCAAGTCATGAGCCCGACCACCTCGAGTGTGTGTGATGTGATGGATGTGTGTGTGTGTGTGTGTGTGTGTGTGTGAGGGTGAGGGTATGTTTTCTGTTTTGCGGAAATCACAGACAGAAAATAGGAAATCTGGGTTGAAAAATTGAATTTAGATCATTAACAGAGAATACCACAGAACTGGGAGGTAAATAGTTGTGAAGATCATAAAACATTTATTATTTTGAGGAGTTTCTTGCATGAAAAGATAAGCGAAGATAAGCAGAAACGCATTTAATCACGGCAACCTGTGGACAGAGCCGAAGATGGGATGCTGTGAGCATGTGGTGTGTGTGTGTGTGTGTGTGTGTGTGTGTGATTTCTCAGTCCAATGAGCACATCAACACCAGCCAAACAAGGAGCAGGCATTACCATTAACATGCTGCAGTTTACCCCAGGTCACACAGACACACACACACACACACACAAACAAACAATAAACGTATTCAATGACTCTCATTTGCTTTCAAATCCTCATTAACTCTCATACACACTTTCTCTCCCTCACTTGCACACACACACACACACACACACACACACACACACACACTCTTGATATGGCCTACCCTACTTATCCATAACAGATACACAGAATACTATTGGAGCTTGATATAGATATAACACCAAGCACAGTGGTAGCCATTTTAGTAAGTCACCCTTCAAGCATTTATCTTGCATCTAACCTGCATTAGCACTGCGGATGATGTTATGGAAATTATTTAATATACAGTAGAACCAAATGAGGGGACTGTAATGTTAAACTCGGGCCATTTATAGTAAGCTCTAATGGCTGAAAAGAAAAGGAAAACTTGATTTTCCAAAAAGAATCCTCCTGGAAAGTGCGGCATCAGCACCCGAAGACATTCCCTCAACAATCAGCCACTGAAATTTCAATCACAGATATATTTTTGGGAAACGCTGAAAAGTGTCAAGTTTTCAGTCTTCTACGTTTGTGTGGGGCCGCCTAATTGGCAGTAACTCCGGTCCAAATCTCACGGTGCATTTACTCCGTGTCCCAAACCACAGCGCTGACCCGCGGCGGGCGGACGGCGGGTACAGAGCTAGTTATGCGGTGCACCTTTTACCGAGATAGGACTCCCGACGGAGCGGCTGCTGTGGAGCAAAATAACAGGCAGAGGCGACCAAACTGCCCCTCTGAGAGGAACGGAGCTCGGTATAATGGTGACAAGCATTCGCCGTCTCTCACACAAACACACACACACACACACACACACAGTGAGGTAGAGTTGTCAGAGTGAAGGCCATTATCCTGACCGACTGGAGCTGTAATGGCTGCCGCTGAGAAGGAGAGCGTGTCTTTAAACAAGTCAGGGAGAAAACATTCACAGGGACGCACACCCGCTCTCTCTCTAGCTCTCTCTCTCTTTTTCCTCTCCCTCTATGACTGTATTTTTTTTTTTTTGCCATGCAGCAGTGCATGTTGTAGCTTCAAAAGGCTCGAGGACCATCTACATAGCTGTACATTTAAAAACGCAACAGGCAATGACTTGTATATACTTTGCGCAATCAACTGGGACCGAACAGATGAACCGTGAATTTGCCGCTCACTTCATAAAACACAGGAACGGTTCATTTGGTTCAAACTTTTGATTTACGGCCTAACAAAAATTGAGATTAATTAACTGCTGGCTCCAGTTGGGGAGTTCATTTCCAAAATGCTGTATATCAATTTTGGAAAAAAAGAGACATCATTAACTGAAGTTCATCATCCAGTATCTCCAAAATATTGGGGATCCAATTTGTAAAAGTGTCATTTTGCCAGCCAAAGTGCCATAATTTGTTTTGAGTGCTATCAATTATTTTGTAAGCACTGGTGTCACTTTTTTCAAGGGTGGCTATCTCATTTTAGAACAGAAATCCTCTTGTTATCCACAGTCTTGCTGCTTAAAACCAAAAGCAAACACAGCAGACCTGGGTCAAATGTTACTTACGGATAATTCTTAAAGATGGGTGCGTCACCGCTTGTGTACAGACTGCAGATGGTTTGTGTGTGTGTGTGTGTGTGTGTGTGTGCTCTGGCACATATGGATGTGTTTGATAAGTGTTAGTCTTTACTGACCTATTAATACCATCTTTGGTCTTATCAGCTGGTCTTGATGTGTTTTTGTGTCTGCTGTGATGTGGCGATGTGTTATGTATTGTCAAAGCCTGTCTGCAAGCCAAATTCCCTCTGCTGGAGTGTAAAGATTTGAATCAAATTAGAGAACTGAACCGAGAAAGCCATCGTATTGGGTTATCAAACATGCCAATCAATATTCTGTCACATGTCCAGTTGGGTACGACCGATACGGATACTTTTGGACTAAATCTGCCAATCACAATATTCTGTGCCGATATTGAATATCTTTAAATTTGACAATTTTCATGCCAGAAAGTTCCAAAAATTGCTTGTATTCTGTGTTTCCTCCATATTTATATTCATGGCAGGGTGGAAAAGCCTCTGAAACAAAACATCCACTGAAACCCAATAACAATAATAATAAACCACATTCACGCATACTTGTGTGGAATCCCATCTAGATTTTGCATTAGAATCAACTCAATTTAAGGGCTTCCCATAGATAACAAGTGCAATATCGATCCAATTATACAATAAACATGTAATCAAACAAACTGAATCATATCCATCATATCCAGTGGAATAGAATCTCTAACAAAAGAGGGACGGACTCATCAGCTGTCGTGGAAATTGAACCTGTGATCCTCCGGTGACAGGAGGATCTCTTTCTGCACTACGGGGTTTCACCGTCAGAAAAACCAGGGCTTCAATAACCGGCTCAGCGAGTCCACAGCTAACCAAAACCAAGGCGGTACACCTATTGTGTCAAGTCCCACAGATCCTCCTTTGATAAAGGCTGACACCCGCTGTTCTCTTCCCTCTCGTCTGCCTTTGATCATTTTATAGGCCTCTGATAAACTCCTCCGCAAAATGACGGACGCCGTTCTCTTCTCCGTTCTCCGTCTCCTTTCATCTCGGCAGCGTCTCCGCGTCTTGTTTCGTTCTCGCGGCGCTAATGATAACACCTGTGGAGCGCCGAGGGTTCGCAGAAGCGGGATTATTATATTATATCTTTGTTCTGCATGTGTGTGTCTGTGTGTTTTCAAACCTCTACCTTAACAGGTGGATTAAGAGCACATTGTCTCTTGGAAGTATCGACTTGTGAAACAGCCGCCATCTGTCCCACCTGATCAGGTCACTTTTAGCTGTAATTAGATTTTGGAAGCAGCTGATGTACTGCAAATTATGTGTGCGTGTGTGTGTGTGTGTGTGTGTGTGTGTGTGTACAAAGTCGTGCCTGCAGGTGGCGCCCCCAGGTATGTATCCCCCTGGGGAGACTGTACACCCTCAGGGAAAGGAAAGACATTTCTTTCATCTTCCCTCCATCTCTCTCTCTCTCCCTCTCCATCTTTTTTTTTTTTTCCCCTTGTTCTCTCATCCTGTCTCTCCCAGCTGGAAGGGATCTGGGCTCCCACAGCTCTCTGTCATATTAAAACCCAGAGATCAAAGAAGAAGAGGACTGGAGAAGAAAAGGAGAGAGAGAGAGAGAGAGAGAGAGAGAAATGACAGGAATAAAAATAAAGGAGATGATGTGGGGAAGTGACGTGAAGAGCAGGGAGAGAGAAAGGGGGATCGATAGACAGAGTGTGAGATAGGGAGAAAAAAAGAGAGTAAAAGATAGAGAGCGAAGATGAAGCCAGAAGAAGGGCTTCAAGTATTTTTATGTGAATTATGATGTGTTGAACTAAGAAATGGCAAAATTCATTCAAATTTACTCAATATCGCAAAAAGCTTTTAGATTCAAGATTCAATAATTTATTGCCATATCAACCTTACAGTTGATTTATGCTCACTTGGGGCAGAAAAGTTTTTTATCAATAAAAAACTATATGTGATCAACAGCCGTGGAAATGCCTATGTCGAATAATGATGTGTGAACTGGAGGTTTTTACATGGGAAAATATCTTTTTCACGTTTTTTGGTTTTTGTTTTTGTTTGGTATGGATGCCACTTTTATGTGAGACCGAATTGTGTTGATGTCCAATATTCTCGCCAGCCTTTCACCTGATGAAATCCAAGTCGTGGGAATACTTCGACCCAGTGAAAGTAAACTTTACTGCAATTTTTATACCCAGGCTCGTTCACAGAGGTTGGGCTTGCTCAGGGCGTCCTTGCATCAACTGAAAGAGGGAGACAGCTATTTCTCACAAATTGGGGGACGGGGGGTGGGATGGTTTTATCATATACATGTGCTGATTTGGCTTAGAGACTGTAGGATTTTCATTAGGTCCTTGTTGAACTGCCATGGCTGAAATGCCTGTGGTAGTAACCTTTAGTGTTTACGCTATTTCTCACTACAGTTGCATTAGAAGAAATTTCTCTACAAAATCAAATTGCTTGCAAAAGCGTTTGGCTAGCTAATAGAAGGTTTATTTCAAGTTCCCTGGTTTTCTGATAAGATACCTCATGCCATTTTACAACTTTACATTGTTTGATTAAGGTTTTGCATATTGTTTATTGGACTTCTTCATTGTAAGTGGGATTAATCTTTTGTTGAGGGTGTAACGTTAGTGCAGCAGGCCTTGCTAAGTGTATGTTAGCTGTAGCATAAGTTGTTGAGTTGTGAGCATGTAGCTAGCACTAAGCTAGTTTTCACTTTTTGGATAATTCAACTTCAATGTGATATTTAGAGAGGATGATAACAAAAGTACCAGATGCTGCTGCTGCTGTTGTTTTTAGTAATGTAATTGAAATAGTAATTTGTTAGTTATAATTAGCCTATTTGTTACTGGGAAAATGTACTGCCATTACCCTAATGTGTTACTGAATCATGTTTTTTGGATGCAGGGAGCGAGGGAAACAAGGAGGTGAAGGTGAGAAAAGCTGGACAGAAGTAGAAAGAGACAGGGAGAGATGAAAAGAGAGTGAGAGAGGAGAGAGACGGTGGAAACAGCGGAGAGCGAGAGAGTGATTGTGTAGTCCATGTATGTAGCTGAGAAAAAGACAGGAGGTGTGGAGAGAGAGTGATGGGTATAAAGGAAGGAAGACAGAAAGGGCAACAGAGCGAGAGATGTGACAGAGAGGTGGAGGAGGAATAAAACACAAACTGGTAAAGTGAGAGAGGAAAGGTGGGGAGAGAGAGAGAGAGAGAGAGAGAGAGAGAGAGAGAGAGAGAGAGAGAGAGAGAGAGAGAGACTAAAGGTTCTCTCCATGAGCGCAAAAAGAAAATCTAAAAAGTAAATTCACCACTTAACCAAGGTGACTATAGATTAACACTCTGATCTCTCTTCTCACACACTCACATATTTACCCATACATGTTTCACACCACAACCCTACACAAGCACACAAGCATACACTCTCTCACTCTTACACACACACACACACACACAGCTGGCCCAATCCTAGCCCCACAGCAGCACCTACTGGTCACTTGTTCAGAATCCCTACTGGTCTCCAGTGGTTTGGATAAGGTGGACCATTCGCTTTCAGCTGTCTTATTAGCACTACACACACACACACACACACACACACCTACACACACACGTGATTTCACACATTAAGTATGCACCCGCACACTGCAAGATTTCATGAACAAACACACAAAAGCAGATATTATGTATGCATACCAACCTGCATATACACAAACCAACACACGCATTCCCCACAAGACTTCACGTGCACGTGCACGTGCACGCGTTATGCATGCACATGCGAGCGTGCACACAGACACACAGCGAGCCCGGGTTGATTTATGAGTGTGTGGCCGGGCTTTGCATGATTTATCCTGGTAAAGCTGCTCTGCGCACCTGAGGGACTCAACTCTCCACCTCATACTGCACGGAGACAGGAGAGCAAGCCTAGTTAGTTAGGGAGAGGCTGGGAGAGTGAGTGTGTGTGTGTGTGTGTGTGTGTGTGTGTGTGTGTGTGTGCACGCTTACATGCTCGTTTGTGTATATTCAGGTGTATGCATACAATATGGGTTTATGTGTTTTTCTTGTATGTGTGTGTGTACGCTTTTTTTGGTTTGTGTGTGCTCAGAGATGTACTGTATGCATACAAAATGTGTGTGTGTGTGTGTGTGTGTGAAATCTTGCAGTGTGTATGTTTGTGTGTAAAGGTGTGTACACCTGTGTATGTGCGTACATGCTTGTGTATGCTAAGGTGTGCACGTGCGTGTGTGTGTGTACATGCTCGTACAAATTGCATTGCTTGTGTGTTTGTGTGTAAAGGTGTGTGCACCTGTGTATGTGTGTGTGTGTGTGTGTCAAAATGTGTGTCAAAGTGTGTGTGTGTGCATGCATGTATTCCTGCCTGTGTGTTTGTGTGTAAAGATGTGTGCTGCATGCTAAGATTGGGAGGTGTGGGAAGGTGTGTGTGTGTGTGTGTGTGTGTGCGCATGTGTGAAATGTGTGTGTGTCTGTGTATGAGAGAGAATGAGAAAGAAAGAGAGATGAAGAGTATATTTCAGAGAGACGTATGAAAGGAAACGTGTGTGAATCCACTTACAGTCCACACATGCATACGCCAGCATTACCACTCCTGCACAGGTATGTCTGTGTCCGTGTGTGTGTGTGTGCGTGTGTGTGTGTGTGTGTGTGAAGACTTGCCTACGCCTGTGTAACAACATCCCCAGTGGCTTGTATGAAGCCTACATCCCACCATGAAAGATAACTCAGTCCCTCAACAGTCTAATGGGTGAGGACACACAGCAGCTCCACTTCTCTGTGGAGGAAATGTCTGCTGAATGGAGACCAGGCCCGTTCGCTCACATGATACAACCGCACCGCTTCACAGAATATATACTCTACGTGAGTAGCAACTCAAAATGTACTAACTGTGCATAATCTCATAAAAAAAAAGTCATAAAAACTCAATCTATTCAGTGCCCATAATGTTGTAAAATGCTGCACATAACCAGTGATGTAGTGCTGAATAAAAAGTAGTAAACTCTGACCTCCAGTCGGTAATCATCAGGAACTGAATCACAAAATCAATATGTTTTTAAGGCTGACTCAATGGCACAAACCTTCTTTGATTAAAAAAAAGTTGCACTTTGAAACGATTCATTAAATTCTTTCATTCCCCTGCTTCAGTTTAAGGTTAGAGACGTTGGTGTTGTGACCGGAGGAACGGCTGAAGTCCCAAGCCACTGGAAAAAAAAAAACATTATCTTATTCCCCTTAAATTTGGTTTGCTTTCAAATTATAATCTGTCAATTTCTCATTTTTTTTTACTATTTTGTCTCCATCTTTGTCACTCAGCCTCACTGCTGTGGTGTTTCTGCACTGCACTTCCCAGAGATCACCTGTCAATCAAACAGTGTGGGCGGAGCTTGGATTTTCTGTTTCTGCAGTTTGAGTTTCTCTTTTCTCTGTCTGTTCAGACATGGTGGCTATCGCTGCTCATGCTAACTACCCAGTTCTTCTTCTTCTGTTGATTCCAAACAAACCGGAAACGTAAAACGCATCACTTCCTGTGCAGCAGGACAGAGCTACCAGACACAGCACATGGAAAAGCTTGAGCTGGATAGAGGTTGAATCACTGTTGGGTTTTATCAGTTGGTGTTAGAGAGCAGAAAAACAGACATTTTTTAATATGAAAATGTTGCAGACTCTGGCCCTGGTGGGAGTAATGTAGGCACATACATCTCTATACAGTATGTGAACTTGAGTTGGACAGCGTGTGTGTGTGTGTGTGTGTGTGTGTGTGTGTGTGTGTGTTGGAAGGCGGTAGCGATGCAGCTTGGTTCTCTGTGTTAGTTTCTAATGCTGGCTGGCTCCAGCTGCTGTCAGAGTATAGAAGTGTTGTCAGACCAGGGGAGAGGAGCCCCAGGCGAGCTGCAGGGGCCCCTGACACACACACACACACACACACACACACACACACACACACACACACACACACAGATGCATTATTAAATAAGAGAGACCCACACACAAATTGAACAGAGCAAAACAGGAACATCAGAAACACACACGTATCAACTCTCTCAAAACACAGAGAAAGAGAGGGAATATTAAATACAGTAAGACACACACACACAGTTTGAATAGAACAAAAAACACACACACACACCTCATAACAAACAAGTCCTCAGAGAGAGCCGTCTCCCCTCAGAGGTGAAGATCGACCCAGGCAAGGAGGGAGTATGTGTGTGTGTGTGTGTGTGAGAGTGTGTGAGTGTGTGTGTGTGTGTGTGTCGAGGTTCAACTGTCCGCGCTCACCACTTCAGGCAGCTCAGCGGCTTGTGGCTTTGCTTCTTAATTGGTTGATTTGCAACCAAGTGTACGGCTGTCTGGGTTTTTGACACATGCTCACAACTGACACACACACACACACACACACACACACACACACACACAAACATTCAAAAATGCCCGCACACACACACACACTCTTGGAGGCACAAACACACACATTCATTGATGTACACGCACTCCAACAAAAACATACAAACACATAAATGCGCACACACATATGCAAAAACACACAAATGCATAAAGGCATTCATGGCTAACAAACAAATATGTGCACAAACACACACACACACACACACACACAAAACCACAAACACGTACACACACACCAAGACGTATGCACAGATGTATGAATACACTCTGAGCTGACACACACACACACACACACACACACACAGTAATACAGCGCAGGCCTCTATTTGCTATGCAGCTCCAGCATCTCCAGCCGGCTCTCATTAATACACACTCAACTGACAGCTCGCCGTTGCCATGGCGACCCCCCCTACCTGTTGCCAAAAGGGGCTGGGAGTTTAGGGGCTTGTGAACGCAGCTCAAAACTATCGCAGTTCAATTTTCACTGTGTGTCAGGGAGCCACGGGCGCTGCTGGAGGCGCGCACAATTACCCACTCGGGAACAGAGAAGAGTTTCATTCATTTTCAGTGCGATTCAATCTGGCTCGGTTCAATGCCAACCAATAACCTCTTCTGTACTCTGTGCTGTGAGAAAAGACCAATTCTCCATAGAAGTAAAATAGGCCTACTTCATTATATCTGTTCTCTTCATTTAGCTCTCCTCTGTTCTGTTGTATTCTTCCTTCTAAGAGGATAAGATGAAACTTTAGCTCGGGGGAAGTTGGGTCTTTGCAGCATCAAAAAGTACAAGGATACAGCAAAGAAGAGCAGGATATAAATAAGAATATAGCAGATGAGCGTTATATAATCATCCACAACTGACAGTTTCAACGTTCAAACATGTTAAGTACAAATGCATAGATTAAAGTATGAAAAAAGTATGGATTACAGCATTATAAGTACAAAAAAGAAAACAATGGAATATGTGCAAACACAAAATAAGTGAAAACTATAAAAAATATCAACGTATGTCCAATATTTAACAAATAAGAGTGCTATGAATATTATTATTTTACAGTGGATTTTATTTTCCATCTTATGTTCTGCATTCCTCATATTTTTACTATTGTTATTCAGTGGGTTTTATTTTCCATCTTATGTTATGCTCATTCTATGTCTATTTTCATGTGAAGATGCATTTTATGTATTCTATTCTCCTCTTTATCTTATTCTCACTATCATTATCAAGTTTTATGTGAAGCACTTGGTGCATGTAACTTCTCTGTTGTAAAGCACTTTGAGCTGCATTTCTTGTATGAAAGGTGCTATACACATAAAGTTTATTATTATTATTATTATTATTATTATGAATATATATTGTTATTTGTATTATTTTCACTTATTTCTTTCTGTAAAAACATTATCTGCTACTGTATTCTAATCTGTTTAATTCATCATTCTATGCAACTCTATTCTAACTAAATTAGATTCTATTCTTCTCTTGATTCCTGTCCTATTCTACTGTGCACTCTTCCACACAGTAGCAGAAAATGCTTCTCCAGGCTCAGACCATGTGTCATCGCAGCAGCAGAGAACAGGACAGCAGAGAGCGATCAAATACAATCAATCACAAACACTGAATATATCTTCGACATGTTGTAATATAATTCCCGGTTATAACAAGGAGCGGTGATTCTATTGTTTTTGCTATTCATCATCTACTTGTTAAACCGCTTCTCTTTCACACGATTATCCAGTCTGGAACGAAGCGGACGAGTTGCAACATCCTGCCGGGAACAAACTGCACATGTCGGCGCTTAAGTCAAAGTGAAACAAAACAGAGACAGCTAGCAGAGAGATTTAGATACACAACACACACACAAGCAATAACAGCTGCTGTGACTTCAGACTTCTGTGTGTGTGTGTGTGTGTGTGTGTGTGTGTGTGTCAGAGAGGGGGCTGAATGTATGACAATGTATATGAGAAATTTGATCATGTCACTTGGATTTGGACATGAGGTATTTCGGTTGAGTCATTTTCTATGTTACCACACACAGCATTTGCACTTGTTTAACACACACTTGCTCCACCCCCCCCCACCCCACCCACACACACACACACACACACCCCATTCACCACCTACACACACACACACACACACTCGCAGGCCTCCAGGACCAGGCAGACTAATGGAGTTGTTTGAGTCACTGTGACGGCTGTCGGCGGAATGAGCTGACGGTGGGGGGCGGTGTGTGTGTGTGTGTGTGTGTGTGTGTGTGTGTGTGTAGGGGTTGGAGTGGGGGGGGGGGGGGGGGCAGCCGGGCCTTCAGTAGGTCATTAATACCGACTACAGCGGCCCGCCTCGACCTCTGCCACTTAACCCCCTTCACACTAATACCTGCTGTAAGACAGATGAGGAAAACAGCTCAGGTCTGCACTCTGATAGATGGAGGGAACTCGCTCTATGCTAAATCCCTTTGTGTTACAAACTGGTTATAGACAGGATCACAAAAAAAACCTAAATAATAATAATAATAATGATTTGATGAGTTATACTGCACTTATCTAAACAGTTACACAGTGCTTTATGTGATAAATCAAAATGGGAGTAATAGCTAAAACGAGAACAAATGAAGAAAAGTTAATAGAATACAAAAGGGCAAAAAGGAGCAACAAGAATAAAACAGATGCATTTTAAAAGTGTTTTAAAGGAGGACACTGAGGTTGCTAGTCAGACTTTTGCCTATTTTAATGTTGACATTCTCTCAATGAGGACTCCAGTACAGTTCCAATAAAGACCGAGGATCAAAAGCCATCAGTCTGGTTTTTTTCCTCATACTGTTTTGAAGTACAATCCATATTATATATTGGATGAGACAGCAAAAAAGTCTTGTATCGGGACTTGCATGTGTTAAACTTCAGATCACTGTCTCAATATATATTACACTGAGACGAGATACACTTTATTAAATCTAGAGGGCAACTGAGGTGTCGCGCCCCAGCAGAGAAACCAGACAGACACACACAGTACCAGCAGCAAGCAGCGAAGACAGAAGACAGCAACACCAACCCTCATAACTATTAACCATCATAAAAGCTCTGATTGTGATTGGTCTGTGTGTTCCTGTTCTTGTGTGTATGTGAGCTTTTTTTGTTTGTTTTTTTTATTCATCCAGGGAAAGTTTAATAAAATCTCTTCATATTTATTCAACTCATTCACTTTCCTGATCCAGTTTTTCCCCAAGCCGGTCTGGGAATCAAACTAGTAAACGTTCCAGTCTCAAACCTGCTTCTCTAACCACTAAACTACTGCTGTTCCCTTTGTTTTACACACTGACTGTACATCCTGGTATTATGAGAAAGGAAACACCCAACTCTAACCCCTTCATAAAGGGCAATATATAATACAGTCTGTACAAAGACATGAATATGAGTAGAATGATGCATGCGGGTTTAAGCAGTATTACAATCATATTCTAATTAAAGGATAAGGCCGGTGATTTTAATGCATTGCTTACCGTCAACAAATCCTATGAAAATAACAAAATCAGCAATTTCATTGTATTAAAAAAACGATTAAAAACACGTCACAGAGCCATGCCGTTGTTCTGGGTAACATATTTCATCATCACGATGCACCGGGCCGGCCGACTTTTTCCTCAAACAACTTAATAAGCCGGCTGTAAACACGTTTGCGATCTCAGGAAAGTAGTTCCGTAGAACCAGAAGAAAATAGTCCCCGGCGTAATGAAGAATTTGTTCCCATTTGAATTTGATTTGGTAATAACTACAACAGCCTGACTTTTCATGGTAACAGTTAGCGATTTTTAAAATTTAAACTATGTCTTTGTGAGCTGTATTTAAAGGTTTTTAGCTTACAATTGGAGCCAATGACTTCCGGGTTGACGGCTAAAAACGGTACATGGGAAGTCAGAAAGTAACGGGAGTAGAGCAAACGCATTGTTGATTTTGTTATTTTCATAGGATTTGTTGACGGTAAGCAATGCATTAAAAAACACCGGCCTTATCCTTTAAGCTTGATTGTGTGGAAACACATCGCTGTTGTCAGGTGAAAACCTTGTATCTCCAAAATGTCAACTTTTCATAAACTAAGAAAAACAGACTGATTTTTAGCTTGATGGCCTCGCATTTTCATCTGATTAGCTGTGAAAAGGTTTCATAAGTCAAAACATGAAAATCATCAAAATTACTGTCAGGAGGTTTTCACCTGACAGTGACGATATGCTGCTTGGTGCACACACACACACACACACTACCCATGAGCACTTGCGTGTTCAGTATGGGTGGTCCCAGCAGGAAACGAACCCCTCACCCCGGCAGCGTCCGTGCCTCGCTCTGCATATCGAGCTAAACAGGACCATGCACGGTTTATGTTATTTACTGAATCAACATTATGTTATACAGTGAAACAAGAGACTCCCATTTCTTCTTTCCATGACTTAATGCGTCTTGCGGATTTATGGTGGAAATTCCTCGCTTCTTAACCTCTTCGTGGTCGCCGCCCGCTCACGCGGGGCCGGGGGAGTGACGGAACTGGGTCGGGTTCTGGATTGAATCTAGGCCACTCATACAGGCATTCACCGAGCTCAGGGGTGATGGATTGCGTAGGTGGAGACCGGTTGTAAATCACTTTGTGTTCGGGTAGTCGATGGTATCAAGTGTGCACTTAATGTCTAGACATATAACAGACAGATACAGAGTGTGTGATGTTCCTTAATTGGGTAATGTCATAGAAAAGTGCTTTCTGTGGTTCCTGTAATGGTACTTGTCTTACAGTCTTCAAAATATTCAAATTCTAACTGTTTGATTGAATTGAGCTGATACAGGAGAAACCCACCTCTGGACACCCTTGTGTTATATATTGTTAATTTGTGATTTTCAATGCATTTCCGGAGTTATTTTTGTCATGAAGTTTTATAATTAGCTTTTTTGGTGTACCCACTTTCCCTAAACTTGTCTCATCCTCTTCTGCTTCAGTCAGTGATTTCCTACGTTTCCCAGACTTTTGACAAAACCCCCCACGTGAGAACGGGAGCAAACTTGTTGCTTTCAATCAAACCACTTCTACGATGGATTTCTCTCCCTGTACGATTGTTGGACATCTGGCTCTAGAAAGAAAAGCCCTTGCTCTTTGATGCTGAGGTACTGACATCCAAACCAAAAATCAAAAATACACCAAACAGAATGGATCCAGAAATGCAACGTACATCACCAATAACTGCTAACTTTAACCGTGTTAAAGTGTTTTAGGGTGGATTTTTCAAAAGCTTGTGTCTTCTGTGTGTTTGTGTTCATACATACATGCATACCTTATTCAATCAGTGGTACAGAAATGCTTATCAGGTACCACTAACACTGCTCAGGGTTTGAAGTTTCACTCCTACTGTGGCCAACCATGCTAAACAGGGTTCCCACACCTTCTTAAACATCAAATTCAAGGACTTTTCAAGGACTTTCCAGGCCCAATTCCCTCAAATTCAAGGACCCAACACGGCATAGTTTGAGACACGGATCAAGGTTAATTACTGTTACAACACTGAGAACTTTTCTAATGAGAACTAGCAGGCTTTAAAGAAGCTCACAGACAACAATTAAAAAGAGAGAGAGGCTTGAATGTGTGAACACTTCTCAACAACTTCTCTAAATTCAAGCACTTTCAATGACCCATGTCTATTTATGTCTATTTTTAAAAACTTTCAAGGCCTTGATTTTTTTTTTCTCAAATTCCCAAACATTCAAGGATTTCAAGGACCCGTGGGGACCTTGGCTAAATATTACCTCATGGGAGTGTAAGGCACTTCGGATGAAAGCGTCCACCAAAGAGCATGTATTATGTTTTCTATTTGTCTACGTGTTTGTGTGCATATAAAAAGCGTATTCCCCTACCTGCTCCTGCCTCTCCAGCCAGCGGTCCACCATGGGGTGATTGGCGCTGAGCGACGACCGGGCCGTTTCTCTCTGAAACTCTCTCTGGTTGGACCAGGTCCCTGCGTCCCGCGGCAGGCTGCGGTACGTGTCCATACCTTTACCCTGCACAGACACAAACACATCAGACATCTGGCTTTCACATTTACATTTAAAATTGTGTTTCTAAGGCATTCCCCAGTAATGCTTAATTCAGTTTTTGCTTGGTTGTCTCTTAGTCCAACATTTCTTTACTTATTGACAGATCACTGTAAGTTTTAGCTTTGGAGAGAAATGGGGAGCGCCACTTTTATTATGTGAAACAGATCTGCTGTAGTTTTTCTTCAAGAAATATTTGTAGGCCTCTGAATGGAAAGACATCAGAAGGAGGTTTTACATCTTTAAATCTTGACACCTTCTCTTCTCTCCAAACTTCAAGAGTTTTGTTCCAGAACAAGACACCATTTGAAATAAACTGATGTCTTCTCTGACAAAAGTGTGAAGCAGCTTACAGATCACTATTAAAGTAATAAGTCACCTTCTGTGTGTTTGAAAGATTGATGAATTTCAGGTAGCAATTTTCCTTTCCAAAATGGATTCACAAAAGTCTTCAGTTCCTCTGCAGAAGGAAGACACTGATGTACCACATATAGCTGAACGCCAACCATTTCCTCCATCAGAATCCTAATCATCCTATATCAGCACGTGTGTGTGAGCAGCTATCTCGGCTGTCTCTTCCCGCTCTCCTACCTTCCTCTCCAGGCTGTTGGTGCCGGTGGAG